>NW_021604604.1:15628186-15662451 GCF_004785775.1 Grammomys surdaster | reverse complement strand
CTGTCAGGATCCAACAGTCAGTATCCAATAGTCATCATCCAACTCTCTGTATCCAACTGTCAGTATCCAACAGTCAGCATCCAACTGTCAGTACCAACAGTTAGGATACACCAGACAGCACTTAAATGTCAGTACCTAAGTATCTAGTAGTCAGTACCAAACAGTCAGTATCCAACAGTCAGCACTCGACAGTCAGCACCCAATGGTCAATATGCAACAATCAGAACCCAACAGTCAGAACCCAACAGTCAGCACCCAAGAGTCAGCATTCAATAGTCAGCACCCAAGAGTCAGAATCCAACAGTCAGCACTCAATAACCAGCATCCAACAGTCAGTATCTAATAGTCAATACCTAATGGTCAGTATCCAACAGTCACCACTCAACAGTCTGCACCCAACATCAGTACCCAATAGTCAATACCCAGTATATACCAGTTTAGTCTCATCTCAAATTTTGTAATACCAGAAACAAGTAATCCTTGTATAATGAACAATTTTGCACCCATTGTTAAGGTTATTGTCTCTTGAGAGCTAGGCAAGGAAAGTGAGACTCTTCCCAGTTTACAGGGGAGGAAGTTATATGAGAGGTTGAATGACATAAACCCTGAATTACCTCTGCAGGCTCATATCCTAGAAATATACAACACGGATTTTATGTAAAAATATTACCTTGTATATGCTAGGTTACATTTCTGGCTAGTTTTCTCTTTTTATGTGGCTATGGGAAATTTAAAATTACATTTCAATTTCTCATGATACATTTGACAACACTATTTTAGAATTTTCTGGAATTGCTTCTTCCCTAGCATTAGAACTGACCACATAGAAAACCCATGTAACCGTGACTCACACTCACAGTTGCTTCAGTTGCTTTTGAGCACTGTGAGATGACCAATATTGACAATAGATCAAAAAAAATAATGTCTCAATTATGTACAGATATTCTTCCATCAGCATTTGTTGAAACTATGTAAAAAAAAAAATATAAAGGAACCAGATCAAAATGTCAAAAAGTAAAATGTGACAATGGCAAGATTATCAGCATTTTCCTGATTACTGTTTCAGCTGAGAACATTAACGAAAGTGATGAATGTGCTGTCTCTTACTGTGGGAGAGTTGTGGATACTCTATTCTAATTAATTCTCTATGTTCAGATACTGGCTAGAAATTAATACATTTCCTTTGTGACCTTTATATTTGATACATAGCAAATTACTTCCTCATCAATTAAAAAAAGTTGACCTATGCATTAGTTTCTATCCCTAATTTATCATGATGTTGACAATAAGCAATTCATCCAATTAATTATTATTCATTAAGAATGCTCGAGGAGTCTATTTCTTTTTCCTCACCATCTATGTTCAGAAATGATATAGGGAAGTCATCCCACTGTAGGTTGGTGAAGTGATTGGTACTTCCAAGCCTGACAACCCAAGTTCAATTCCTAGGACTTATGTGACAGGAGAGACCTGACACCTGCAAGTCATCCTGTCTCTGTCATATGCATGTTGTCATACATGTATATACCTCCACATACAGATATATACAATAAGTAAGTGCATGTAAAAAGGTTTAACAAAGATATTTATTATTTATACAAGTTTCTACTTTAAGCAGTAATTTTTCTTTCTGCTAAAAATATATACTTTATTGGCAGTTTCATACATGCTTATACCACATTTTGATAATATTTACACCCCTTCCTTTTATTTCTCCTCCACTCACTCTGGATCTCTTTTCCCCAACATGCCTTGCCTCCACTTTCGTGTGTGTGTCTCTCCAGATGTCCTTTCTTGATCTACTCTCCGGCTCCTCTTCTACCTACATATTGGTATTTCCCATCTTCTAGTCCTGGTTTTCTTTTTCCATTGTCCTTGCACACTCATGAGCTTGCACAAAGAGTAGATGCATTCTCACTGGATGACTAATTTAGACTCTTCTCTGGTTTCAAGTGGAGAAACAGCTGCCAAGCCAACCAGATGGCTTCACCTCATTTACTCTGGGACCACAAATTCTAAAGCCCACTGTGGGAGTAGCTCAGGGTATACCATGTGGATAGCATGAATCCTTGGATTCAGTGTCCAGCAACAAAACAAAGAAAAGCCTAAACTGAAGTCACAGACTTTGTTCCTTCCTTAGCTTTTTCTCCTTCTTGGGCAATTGGCATCATGATTGCATCCTTGCTCCCAAACGTGCCCAAGCAGAAATTGAGTGATTAATCTTGACTTCTTTATTACTTACCACATATATTCTGTTACCAAGTCCTTCTAACACCACCTGAAATGGATGCATCTCAGCATCACATACCTCTTGCTCCCACTTCATATCTTTATTCTTTCTAAATTGCTATCCAAAGATGGATGCTATTTCAGAAACTGAAATTGTTTTGGGAAACAATCTTAATTTCTAAGCAGGTCATTCATGAGTTGGCATGTCCTTGCCTGTAACTCTGGTTCATATTTGAATCTTGGTTTCCCTTCATGAGGTAGTCAGCATCTGTGCTCCAATCTTCGTCTGGTTCCTGCTCCTTTTCCTTTCTTCTTCCCTCCCTCCCTCCCTTTTTCCTTCCCTTTCTTCCTCCATTCCTTCCTGCCTTCCTTTACCTCTTCCTCTTCCCTTCCTCCATCTTCTTTTCTTCCTCCTTCCTCTGTCTCTGTGCTTTTATAAGGCTCCCATTCCAACATTTAGTTCTAACTCCTGCCACAGCAGGGGGAATTACCACTTTGTATTTATAATTCCTCAAGCATCATCTCCTCTGGGGAGGCTTTCTGACCCTCTCATCTTGAGTTGGGTTCCCTGCCCCTCTTCTGTGGTCCTGTGTACCTCCTACACACCCCTACTAAAGGTTTTACTATGGTTGATCATAAATAACACTCTCCACAAACGTGAGCTCATCAAGGCCATCCTGAATCCTCAGCATCCTGAGAGCTGCATAAGATACACACCACATGGTTAATAAATGCATGTTAAAGGGATAAATGGTGAGCACCCCACGCTGATTTGTGGTACATGGTTTAGGAAGTGGTACATAGAGGGAAGTGATCAGAGAAAAATTATTAAACTTTTTCTCTTAAATTTACTAGGAATTTGGTCAGTGCTCTCTGTTGTATCATACAACACCCATGCAAAGCCTTGTTCAGCCCTGATTTCTGTCATGTTTAAAGGACAGTTGACAAGAGTGGCTTCACTCTACACAACTCTAGGTAGACTGTAGACCTCGTTACTTCTGGACTCTCAGAGTCCATTCTGGGCTTAGTTCTGTTTGTCATCTTTATCCAGATATAACCCACCTCCTCCTGTGATCATCTTAGGACTAGGGTGCAGAACGGTCTTAATACTTTATAGGTTCAGGTGTGTGTGTGTATGTGTGTGTGCACATGTGTATGTGTGTGTGTGTGTCTTGTATACACATGTGTATGTGTGTCTTGTATACACATGTGTAGAGGGGGACAAAAGAACTTAAGGTGTTCTTTCATGTTCTTTCCTACCTTTACTCTATTTCCCACACACTGATTACTAATTAAATGATAAGAATGCTACTAAGTACTTTCACAAACCATTTAACCATGTGAATTACACTTATTTATTCTTCACAAAAGTTTTTAGACTAAAGCTTAGGACACAGAAAAGGAGAATTTAGGGGCAGGAGAAAATGAACCAAGCAGGAGGGGTTTCCCCACTGGCTTGAAGGTGTGGTTCCATGCTGTGACTGGAGCTCCTTTGTCTAGAGCTGTGGGCAGATAAAGGCCAAGCTGCTAAACCATCCAGACCCTTGGGAGAATGCTTGCCCTTTGGTCCTGTCTTGGGGGTGATGACAAATTCCCCTCTCAGCTCCTCTAGGCCTTTGGTTAGAGGTTAATGGTGCCTTGGCTAAAGTCTCCTCTGGTGGAAAAACAGGGCTGAGCTGTTTGCTGGAGGTAAGAGGAAGAGGAAATAAAAAAGGTTTCCTGATTTCTGCAAACTTGTTTTGGTTTCTTTTGAATGTTGAAGGACTGGAATCTCTTGCTATAAACATATATTTTGTTATGTAGATGTATCATCAGCCTCTACCCCCTGCCTGCGTCTCTTCTAATCACCTACAGCCCCCAAGTTAGAAGGACTGTAAACAGTAGTTAGAAAATGCTTTAGTAGTTAGAAATGTTGTCCCATTCAGAGGACCCAGTTACCCTATGTCCAATCATCTTTGAGTAAAAATGAGGCACTTTCTTGCATAATATTTGTGCTAAACCCAATGAAAATTTTCCAGCTGCATATTTGTGTCAATCATTATTAACCGAGCGAGTGCTAGGCTATCTGAGTAAGGCTGCAGTGGAGACAAAAGGCATCACAAAGACCTTTCCCCTGGAGGACCTTTCCAGACTCAGAGGAGCCATGCAGTCTACCTTAACAGACCTATAGCCATTCAAAGGCTAGGCCTGTGTTTATGCAAAAGCTTGGTACTCTCAGTACCGACAGGGGCTGGCACCTGAGATGTATTTCAGTACATAGTGATTAAGGAACAAATGGCATCCCCAGTAAGAAAGGGAGTCTATGCTGAGTGCCTTTTCCTAGATGGAGGAAAAGGAAGCAGACTCAGTGGAGTGATTAGGGAAGACCAGTTGAGTTAGTTCTTATTGCAGATGAAGATTAAAAGGAATAATGAGAACATATTCCCTGGGGCTGAGAAAAGCTTGATAAATTCATATCTAAGCTTGAAGGAGTTTATGTTGAAGGCCAGGAAGAGAGATAACAAAGCCATAAAACTCCTGGAGAGTAGCTCGGGCTCAGGAGCACTGCTGGGGGTCAAGGCGAGAGAGGAGTAAGGCTCTTCACACTGGCAGCTCTGCTGGTTCAGGTCTGACTGATCTCTTTCCAGTGGTTGTAAGGTAGGGAGTGCCTCTTTAATGAAGGTCATTGTCATTACTGGGACTAGAAGAGAAACTTCACCAGGTACGTGAGGGCACCGTCTTTCCCTTAAAAGGATGTTGTGATCATTCCTTTGGAGTGTTTTATTAACGACTTAAGCATATTTTCTTTTAATTGATTCTCTTCTCCTCTCCTCTTCTCTGTGCCCCTCTCCTCCCTCCCATTCTTCCTTCTCAAGTAGGAAGGGCTTTAAAATATGCACAGTTGGGACAATGAGAAAGCTCAGAAAATAAAGGCCTTGAATGCCAAGCCTGAGCTTATGGCAGAATAAGAGATTTGATTCCTACAAGTTGTCTCCTGACCTCCACGTGTGCTATGCAACATGCATATCCACACATATATGCTCCCTCACATATGATTTTACATATATTGCACACACACAGGCATACAAAACACCAGACATCCTAAAATAAAATAAAAATTTAAAAGTATATAGGCAGTCAGACATACAAATAGACAGATGTAAATGGTTAACCAAATAATAAATGAAAATAGATATAAACTAAAAGTTTCACCAAAGTAAAGCACTGTTTCCAAGGAGCCAATAATTGGAGATCCAGGACAATTCAGATGTACATAGTAGGTCTACCCCCTAACACACACACACACACACACACACACACACACACACACACACACACAACCAGCCTCTGTTTCTAATGGCATAGTATTCATTTATACACCAATCAATTAGCTGCAACCAATTATGCAATTTCTGACAGAACCCAGAGAAACGAGATAAAACACACGTTTAGGGAAACACGTCAAACACAACACAGCCTGAGCACATGTCTTTCTGTCAGTACATTTGGAGGCCAATCCAGTCTGGCTCAGAGCAGAGCATGAGTAAGTGCTGTTGAATAGTAGATTCATTTCAGCTAACTAACCAGTTAGGGTCCTGAGCTTGAGGGAGGCAGGAAGTAGCCTGTGTGCTAGCTGTGTAGAACCTCTGTAGACACAGAGGGATTCACAGCAAGCGTTCCTTTTCCATTCTGTTGGCTGCCTCATGAGTCATTCAGGCCAATGTTTCAAAGTTAGAGAGAAAAAGAGCTGAAGAGAGAACAAGAGTATTTGGGGGCTCTGCTGAAGCCCACAAGATAGAAGAGCTTTGCAAATGATAGTATTTCTTATTTAGCTCCCATGACGCTCTCTCGCTAGCTGAGAATGTTTTGTAGACACCACCTCGTTAATTCTTCCAGCATCCCTGGGTAATGTCAAAGGTAATTTGTTATCACTGTGTGGATTCAGAATTGGAACAGATTAACTGTGTGTGTGTGTGTGTGTGTGTGTGTGTATGGTATACTCACACATGGATGTGCTGGCATATGGGCCTGTGAACAAAGAGAACAAGGGTGTCCTGCTCCATCACTCTCTACCTTATTTGCCTGAGATAAGATCTCCAGTGAATCTGGAGCTAGACTGGAAGCCAGTAGCCCCAGTAGTCTATTATCCTGGTTCTATCCCGAAAAGTGTGAGGTCACAGGTACACTCTCACTTGGCTTTTTATGCGAGTGCTTGGACTCAAAGCAGGTCCTCAAACTTGCATAGCAACTGCTCTTACGCAGTAGCCATCTCTCCAGCCGTTTAAAGCAACCCTCTGAAACATGACTATGACACTGGCAGTTTTCAGGAGAATAATGGATTTTCTCGGTCAGGTCCCTCGAAGCTTCTTGCAGAATGCTCATCTTTTCCAGTCTTTTTGACCAGATGTATGAGACATCAGTAAGAAGAATGGACATCCTTTTCAATAGATTATGATATTAGAATTTCAGCTTTGGGTTTACTTGGGACTTGAATGCTTGGACAGAAAAATCCCTGACCTTCAGTATGGTCTGTGTCATATTAAGACCCCAGTGTTTCTGAGCTAATCTTCTTGTGAGGTTATGTGTCTAGGTTTGAAGGCCTTCCTTTCCATAACTTACTGTCTCTCCTTGTTGATGACAACGGAAGTTCCATGAGATCACAAGTTGTGGGATCTTAATACTGTACTTCTTGGTACCAGCACAGTCTGTGTGAGGGAGGCTTCTCCTGAACACCGACATATGGGGATATGGTCTCGAATGGGTGAAACAGAGCTGTTAAAAATTGTTAATTTATGATTTAACTTCTTAAAAATATGTGGACACATGTTCCTATGGTAGATACATGAGCAGGTGTGATTGTACATGTGTAAATATGCCCGTGTATGGAAGCTACAGTTTAACCTTTAGATACATTTCCTTATGAGTGTTCCTCTCTCTCTCTCCCTCCCTCCCTCCCTCCCTGCCCCCTTCTCTCTCTCCCTCCCTCCCTCCCTCCCCCCTTCCTCCTTCCCCCCCCTCTTTCTCTCTCTGTGTGTGTGTGTGTGTGTGTGTGTGTGTCTGTCTGTCTGTCTGTCTGTCTATCTATCTGTCTCTGTCTCTCTCTCCTTATAGGATCTCTTACTAATTTGGCTAGGCTTGGCAGGCCGGTAAGCCCAAAGGATCTGCTGTTTCTGTTCCCCAGCTCTGAGACGGCAAGCATGGACTTCCATGCCTGCCATTTTACTTGGGTGCTAGTTATCAAGCACTAAAGAGCTGGAAGCTTAGGCTTCTTTCAAAATCAGTTTTTTTTTTTAGTAGCCAATACTATTTTAATATTGTTAACATTCAATATACTTGACAAACAATGTTTTTTTCAGGTACTATTATAGGCTATAAAGATTATTACATGATATATAAGTCATTTAATTCTAAATACCAGTACTCTCATAGTTTGAAAAAAATCAAATACAAAAATAACCATGTCTGCAAAATTAGCTCTGGGAGAAATTCTAAGCCATGTCCTTGTCTTGGCACCTATTCACAGATCCTGAGCTCATTGGCTTCAGTTCTGTTTCAAGGATTTGGAAGTTACCTGGATCTGAAATGATGGCTCATTCTTCTTTGCTTCATTCTGATCTTAAGTTGTGAGCGTGGCTTCTTATAAACTTTCGACACCAAGTTTAGTCTGGCCGAATTTAATACCTGTTGTTCTCTGATTATTCATATTCAACCATTTTTTTATGTGAGTTCAACAATGAAATAATGTTGGGAGGTTTTTGCTACAAATGAATACGACTCTCAATGAATACTTTCCACATCTTCCTTAAGTAATTTTTGTTGATTAATGTTGAAAGGATTGTCATTGCATCCATAAACATTTTTATTTAATTATAACTCATGATACTTTTATTGGTGAAATGACAGGACAATTAAGATTTTTTTTATATAAAATGTAGGAACTGGAAGATACAACAGGTCATTAGTTGATCAATATTGAGCTGGGTGATTTCTGTTATGGATACATTTGAATATGTTTAGAATGTTTAAGACTATGAAATAATAATGGAGAACAATTTTCCTCTTTACCCTAAATAGTTATAAGTAGTTCACCATGTTTGGGCACAAACTTTCTCTCCAATGATATGCCAAATGTAGTTTTCAGTATGTCTTCTATTTCTTCCTCATTGACATTCTTAAACTCAACCAGATCTATATTGTCCTTATAACTGAATCTCCTACTTGTATATGTGGAGCCCACTAAATAGTGAACCCCTTCGAAGGTCTGCAAGGAACAAATCGATGTGCCTACAAATGCAGACGATGTCTGAAGGTAAGTATTCACATATTCGAAATCTTCTATAATGTGGGGCTCAAGAGTAAAGGAATAGATTTTTCGATATTTGTTCTTCTCAAGGAGGTCTTAGTTAACAAATTCTTTGTTCAGAACATACTGTTCTCTTCTGATCTGGTCAAAGTACCAGGTTCCATTCTCCTCTGTCATACAGAAGATAGCAGGCACCTGGGGCTGATCTTTCCCAGATGTAAATTCCACAGGCTCCCACATCTGGTAGGAGCCTCCATAAGCAGAATCTACAATGTAGTTCCTGTCACCGATGGTCACCTGTACTAGAAGGTGGACCATTTCACTGCTATATTTGCTGGCTGAAGTTATGTAAACATAACCTCCTAACATTGTGGTTTTAAAGCCCATTTTGGTCAGAGCCCAGTACAACAGATGATTAACCTGGAGACACCATCCACCCCTCTTCTTCCTTACTATGTGGTCAAAAATGGCCTCTAAGTCCAGATGCATGGCTTCTCCACAATGCATGTTAAGATTCTCAAAAGTAACTGCTCGCATCTGGTGCTGAAGAACTTCAGTTAATGTGGCCAAGTCCAATTTATTCACTGAGTTCTTGTAACCAATCCTTTCAAAGTATGCTTCGATGTCCATGGTCCCCTGTCGTGGGAAGTTTAGCATAGGCTGATTGTCAGGTTTAATGCCATAGAGTGTTTCTTCTTCTTGGTGAAAACTTTCAGGCCTGGGTAGAATTCTGCTTCCTGGTCTTCCCATGAAACGAGGTGTAATCCCGGTTTTGAAGAACACTGCAAGTCAGTCCAGCAGCCGGGCAGCTCTTCTTACCCGGTGTAGCAGGGCCTCTCAAAATCAGTTTAATTTCATTGATTTGAACAAAGACATGTTGAGTCCCAGCCAGTTGTTCCTTTAATAGTTACAAACTCAGAAGGAATAGGATGGGCATCTATGGAGCCCCTTTCTACTACTGAACCCACAACTACTTATCTAATCCAGCCCCTACAAGCTACTATTCACCAGGTAGCCAAGGGGATAGCCTTTCCCTAGATGACTGTCATTGTGGATTTAGCCTTCTTGGTTTTCTTAACCAATGCATGACAGCATCAGTTTTTCTCCTGTTCATCTATCGTGCTGACCCCAGAGGATTGGTGGGAAATAAGACTTTTTTTTTTTTAACCATGAAATCAACAGACAGAAAGATACTCCTTTTTGAAATGTCTGTTCCAATCACAGGTGACCCTTGTCCAGGTTAGGACAGCTGGGCTTGTCAAAGGGCCATAAAAGGTGGGACTGGGATGAGCTGCTGCCTCCTGAGCATCCTGGGGACTAGCCTGAAGTGCTTGCTCCTGTCCTCTTTCTTGCCTGTCCTTTAATGGACATGTCCACTCAACTGGCGTCCTAGGCCAGGGTTCTTAAACTTTTGCTTTGCAGTAGAATTAATTTAAATAGGTATGTGGCAGTAGAGGAAGAGTCTACAGGGGGAAAGACCCCATCACTTTTAATTTCTGAGTGCTTCTGGCATCCTGAAGAAACATATAACTTTGTAGAAACCCCAGTGGCATTAAACAGTGGAGAATGACTTCATCCATGTCTTTTCTACTGGGCATGAGAGATTTCTTTCTTCCCACAGTACAGAAGAGTTGGTTGCTTTCAGCTTGGCCCTCCAGGAAACTCAATTAAATTGTGCTAGGCCATATTCTTTTCTATTTTGTTAGAAATGTCATTTGTGAGTTTGTAGTTGAGGTACTGGTCCCACAGGGGCTCTGGGTACTTGTATAACGTTTACTTAATTTAAAGTTAAAAACTATTTCCATTTTTTTTTTATAAGTTGGTGGTATAAGCCTTGGCTCTTTCTAGTGTGTTTTTCGAAACTTTTAGTTTCAGTTTGGAGTCTACCTTTGAAGCCACCCTCATTTCCCTGTGGTTCACACTACCTTTGCAGCGGCTGGGATGTTACTCTAGTTGCCTTGGCAATGCGAAATATTTGCAGGAAATAAAACAAACCTCTTAGGTTTTGTTTTGTTTGTTTGTTTCTTCACTTTGCAACAAAAAAAATGTGAATTCAGTGCATAACTTTCAGAAGTAGAGATGGATTCTTTTTTTTTTTTCCATCTTGTCAAATGAGAATTGATGGCCCTATGCTTTTACTTGCTTAATAACAAGAAGGGCCTGGCAGGATGACTCAGTGGGTAGAGCAATTTCTGCACAAGCAGAAAACCCTTTCTGTCTCCAACATCCATATGAAGAGTGAAGTCAGTGATGTGTACCTGTTACTCCACTGCTGGGAGGCAGAGACAGGAGGATCCCCGGAGTTTGCTGGCAGCCTAGACAAATAGAGAAGTCCCAGAACTCTGTCTTAAAAAATGAGGTAGGTTTATGGGTCTCCACATCTGTTTCCATCAGAGGAGAAGGGGAGGAAGGAATGGAGGGAGGAACTCTGCGAGGGGAGGACTGGGAGGAGGGGGAGGGCTGATATTGGAATATAAAGTGAATAAATAAATTAATTAATGAAAAAACTAAGGTAGGGGTTGCTGTGAGATGGGGCCTGCCATCAAGCCTGAGGAGCTGACTTCTATTCCTAGGTGTCCTATGTTGGAAGGAGAGTTCTGAGTCCCCCAGTTGTCCTCTAACCACCATGTGTCACATCCACAGCCACACCTGCCTACTCACACCCACACGCAGTAACAGTGGTTTACCTCATCTCCCGGTTTAGCTGAGGAAGGCCCCTTTGCCTCTTCCTCCTTCTCTCCATCTCCCTCTGTTCTCCTCTCTATAGTTCAAAGAAGTTGAGGAATTCCAGTGAAGCAAGAATGGGCAAAGTTTCCTGATTTGATCAACAAAGCCAGGTAGATGGATCAGCAGTATGAGTGATTTGAAGCTCTCTGACCCTGCACTCTGACCCCCTACTTAACCTCCTTGAGTTTTCTGTCTCCTTCTAAAATGTGAATATAGTCAATGGTGAGTTAAATGACAGCCAGCCTGCCAGTACAGTTATGGGCCTGTACCCCAGTTATTATGAGTTGGGCGACTGAGTCAGAAGGATGGCAATTTCAAGGATAACTAGGATAAACCCTGAGCCCAGGGCTAGCTTGGGCAATTTAGTGAGAAATGTGTCAAACTAAAAAGGAACCAGAGGGGACTGTGGCTATAGCTCACTGCTTGGCTGGTGTGCATGAGGTTCAAGATTCAATCTCTTATAGATTTAATTTAAAAGCCATTAGTGTTTAGTAGTCTACCTGTCATAGAAGCTCCCTCAGTAACCTTCACTGCTACCTGAAAGCTGTTGGGCTGCACAGTGTCATTTATGTGGGTGCTGCCACTAACAACAGCAACAACAACAGCAACAACAATGACAACAACAACAACAGTCATATAAATGGTTAGGAAGTCCATTAATTGTCTTTAATCTATTATTAACCACAATCGGTTGATTAAAGGTATTTTGTTTTTGGTTTGTTTTTGCTGGTAGCAAAATTATTGAACTAAGGAAACCCTGATTTCTTTGCTGGTTGTGTTCTTTGACACCAACTCAAGGGGATGTTGAATCATATCTTATTCAACCCTCCTCTCCAGCAATGACAAGAGTCTCTGTCAGTCCTTATAGAACTGATTAGACGGTTACGCAAGAGACAAATGCTGTAGTTTGAAAAACAAAGCAAAACAGAGCCCCCAGAGCACATGCTCATCTGAGAAACCCCGGCAGCATGAACTGAAGGCCTGTGGGAGCATGGGAATGGGGTGTCCTCGACTCCGACTCTTTTCCTTTCTGTAATGGTAATCTGCATATTTTAAGAAAGCTGTGCTTGAAACACACATCTGATTCTCTCCCGATTTCTATGTTCTGATGTGACTATGAAATACATCCTCATTATGGAGGTAAAATGTGTATTCTAGGGGCTGGTGGTGTGGCTCAGTGGTTAAGAGTACTGGCTGCCCTTGGGGGACCTGGTTTTGATGCCCAGCACCCTCATGGTGGCTTACAACTGACTTTCATTGCAGTTTCAGGGTATCCGGTGCCCTCTTCTGGACTCTGTGGCACTAGGCATGTACATGCAGACAAAACACTTATACATATAAACTACAAATAAATAAGTCAGTAAGAAAATAAGAGCTGTAGACGGAAGGTGTCCCTCCTTGAGGACATGGAGGTATTTAAGGACCACTGAAGGGAAGAAGGTATCTGGAGGTCTGCATCAGTCTTACATAGAACCAAGCGACATGCTGAGTTGTGAGGATGACTACATGGTCCTTCCCTTTGACTCAGGCATTCCCAGTGTGACCCATATATGCAGATATACAAAAACATTGGGATGGGCAGCTAGTGCGTCCTGATATGTGAACACTTGCTTCACAAGTCTGATGAGTTTGATCCCAGAAGCCCATGGTGGAAGGAGAGAACCAAATTCTCAAAGTTGCTCTCTGACCTCCATAAGTATTGCATGGCATGTGTATGCCCACACTCACGTATGCACATCACACACACACACACACACACACACACACCTAATTAAGCAAACATATACAATGGGACCTTCTTGCTGTTTATTAGTTTGAACTGGAAATTCCACTGACTTGGGCCTGCTGGACCCAGAAGTAAGTCAGCATCCACACTGAAAGTGCTTTGTCAATCTCATATCTAGAGAGAGGGTAACTTCTGCTGTGAGACAGATCTACAACTAAAGCCGGGAGGCAGAAGCAAGTGGGAGGGCTAATCGGATCTGAACCGAGATTAGATCCTAGAGGGATGTGTCTAAAGGAGCCAGGATAAGGGCTGAGGGCGTTTGTGGTGGCCTCTGCCTGTAATCCAAGTACTCACGAGGTAAGAAGGTTGTGAGTTTGGAGCCAGTCCCGGCCACACAGGGAAACTTGTCACCAACATACAGAGGAACAAATAAAGGAGTACACAAACAGTGTAAGCCAGGGAAAAGGTGCCTTTTCTCCAAGAGATTCCCGTTCAGGCTAATCTCCCCGAGTCTGCACCAAGAAGCAGAGAGGATAGCCATTTTATTTCTGGGCAGTTCCTATTTAACATGTGGCACCTCCTTGTCTCTACACCTTTGACTATCACTCTCATCTTAAGTGAAGACAGGAGGAGATGTGGCCAGGAGTCTTGAAATTCAGTCTTGTCCCTCACAGGCTGAGTGGCACCTGCTGATCATTTCTTGGAGCTTGTGTTTGTTTATCTAGAAAACCAGGATTTTGTCTAGGTTATTTCCATCCTCTCTAATAGGACAAAGATCTACTACTACCTGGCTTAGCAGATGACACAGGATCAGATCTCTTTCAAATCACTCACTCAGGCAGAGGAAATGTCATTACTGGTTAACTATTCCCTATGTCCTCTAAGGTGATTTTTGTATTTTCAGAGTGTCATGCATTCATTTCAGGCTTGAGGCCTGGCCATAGAGTTGAAACTAGCAGACTGGATGATTTTAGCTTATGCCAGAAGTTGCTATAGTAATTCCCCCTTCTTTAGTCAATAGCAGTGTTTAGTAGTAAAACTGTCAAAAATTTAACAACCCACTAGGTCCTTTGTCTAAGCTGCCCCAAAGGCAGACACAGCCAACTGCTATCAGTTTCGATCTACTAGCTAAACCCAAGAGCTCTGTGAGAGCAAGGCATGTGTTTGCCTCTGACTGTGGGAGACAGGTAAAGGATGCCTTCTTTTGTCAAAGGAGGTAGACCCAGAGACAATATAAGGGGGGCTTTATTCCCTGCCTCTTTGTTTTTCCTTGTGAAGTTTTGTTTGTCCTGCAGTTCTGCAAACAAATGCTGGGCAAGAGGCTCATGTAAATGAAGGCTGGGGATTTCTTCAAGGGAGTTTACAAATAGAATCCCTAAGACAGAAGCAGGATTTTGAGGGCCATTATGGTGAATGTAAATTCTACTTGAAGAGCACTTTTAGGCCCTAAGAGTTAAACATCTGCAAGCTTTGCCTTCTAATGCAAGAAGGGATTCTTACCTTTGGACAAATAGTAATAACTGACTTAAATGCTGTACTTTTTGGTGGACTAAAATCTAGATGTATCATGTTTTTTTGTTTTCGTTTTTTTGTTTTTGGTTTTTTTTTTTTTTGAGTCGTCAAAATCAAGTGAGACTCAGAGCTGAGCTAGCATGAACAGGATAGATGGAATTGAAGGGTAGGAAGCTAAGCCCAAACCTTCTAAAATCAATCAGTCAATCAATCAATCAATCAGTCAGTCAAAATAACAATAACATCCTCTCCAACATTTTGGGGTGATTCTCAGGGCCTGAAGGTGTAGCTCAGTTGATAGATTGTCTAGCATTAATAAAACCCCTGGGTTTGATCACCAGCACTGCACAAAGCTACATATGATGGTGGTACGTGTCTGTAGTTCCAGAACTCAGAAAGTAGACATGGGAGGATTAGGAATTCAAGGGCATTCTTAGCTTCATAAGTTCTAAACCAGCCTGGTCTTCTTGAGATGCTTCCTCAACACCTCTCCTCCTCTAGGTAGTTACTATTACTGGAAATGCCAAGGACATTATTTTCTCATACCCTTCAGGAAAGCCTGAGTGGAGTGAAACACAGAACAGCTGTTGAGTGAATGAACAGTGGGCTTGTCAAGGAATGGGTGGGTCCAGTTTTCAAGTGTTAAGAAAAACATTTACTCTTGATTGAATGGCTGATTGATTGTGTGGTGGGGGCAGAGGACAACCTGCAGGAAATAGTTCTTTCCTTCCATCAAGGGGGTTTCTGGGGTTGAATTCAAATCACCATGCTCGGCAGCAAGCACCTTTGCTCACTGAACCAGCTTGTGAGTCTCAGAGTGCTGATTTTTTTCCTTGCATATCTCTTGTAGCATTTGATGTGTTTCAACCTCATCTGCAATTATGACTTGAGTTTTCTGACCACTAAGGCTGACCACTAAGTTTGAACTCGGCTACTCACACTTGCTTGGCAACAGTTTTACTTAATGAGCTGTCTCCTTGTCCCCAAAGGAGTTTCCTCAATGCTCTAAGACTCTAGAGGGTAAAGAGGTGACTCACACTCCAGGGCAGACCCCATTCCCAAGATGCAATTGGCAAAACGACCTGAACTTGACGTGGAAAAAAAATAAAATAAATTAATAAAATAAAAAAGACCTCTCAAACTTGAGAGAGAAGGGGTGGGAAGGAGGTGAGGCTGGTCATGGGAGGAGCCAGCAGTACGTGAATATGTTGAAAATATATTGCATGGGTTCTTCAAAGATTTAATAGAAATATTGTTTTTTAGTGTTCAAATAATAACCAGAAATTTGATTTCAAATCTTTCTTGAAATCGTCATTTAACTTAGGGAATTGTATGTATGAATCCTGCAGCATGGAGAAGTGTTATAAATGAGATAGCATGCACAAGATGAACACATGTACTTTGAACGAATATCATGCAGATGGAAGACTGGGGATGTTAGAGGGAAGAAATCACCCCTGCAGTAGGTATTTGTGCAAACAGGTAGTGGTGAGCTTTCAGATAATATCCTTCTGAAGGTTCATCCTACTCCACCCAGATTTAACTATTTAAACACTCACTTAAATATTGAATGTTTAATGGGACAAAACCTTGCAGTATAGCTGATGGCATGCACCAAAGAAGAAACTCCAGAATTCAAGTTTATAATTCTGGTTCTTTTAACTTTCTACTCTTAACTTAGGCACCCCTTAATGTCTGCCCTAAGTACTATATTTTTAAGCAAGTCATGTAAGAGTAATACTTCATTAAAACTTGGAGAACCATAGAATTGTATCTAAAGTTGTGACAGTCTAATATGTAAGTATTTGTCCCAGGAACTACAAAAGGTAGGTTTGGGTCAAGTGATAAAAGCTCTGGCCAGTGAGATGTAGTTAGATACAGTGTGTGTCATTCTTAATTTGAGGCCTTGAAAAGTTAAGTATGTATTCTTCATGTCCATTTTCTGCGAACTTGATTGGCAGTGAGTTGTTGACCTTGTAGTGGTCAAACACACCCTCTAGAACTGCATAGAAATACTATAGGAAGATGCTGGGCTGTGAATGACCATGCACAGTAGAACAAGGCTGCCTGCTTGCCCTGGGCTGTGAGGTGAGAGAGACACAAGACTCTGTTACTTAAATTGCTTTCTTGTTCTTCTAAAGAAGCTAAATCTTTGCCTCTGTTCATATAGGATATTGGCACTGGAAGAGGAGTATTACTATCACAAACCCGAAATATGAGTCATTGTCTCTGAGGGTGGTTTATTGCAATGAAAGCAGTACATGCATGTAATGGGTTGTTAGGAGATACTGAGTACTGCTTCAACAGCTTGACCAATGACATGAGAATTAGAAAGAGTCAAGTTAATAATACTGGAGAGGTTTGGAAGAGACAAAGTTGATTGAAATTGAGACCAGGACACGTACTAGTTCACGTAATGGGGATGATAGATGGGTAAGCCAAAGAGAATAGAATGTCAGGGCTTGAAGACAGGGAAAAGTGTATGAAAACAGGCTGTAGGGAGGCTGGATATGTAGCTTAGTTATGAGATTGCATAGCACACAATCCCTCACGCCACCTAAACAAGGTGTGGTGGTGTATTCTTGTTCTTTTCTGACTAGAGAACTGGAAGCAGGAATATCACGAGTTCCAGGTAATGATGCCAGCATGAGCTGCATGAGATCTCATGTCAAAATATATCAAAAATGAATATGTAAAGGCCATCTTGATCCTTAAACAAAAAAATGGACTCAGGGCTTGTTCGAAAAATGGAGGGGAAGGGATAAAATAAACGAACTTATCAGATTGAGTGTAATTAAAATAAAATGGCATGAAAAATAAAAAAGGAGATTAGAGTTAGCATTTCTGTGGAGTTTGTGTTCATTGCCAACTCCAATCTGAAATACATGAGGACACTGATATACTGAGTCTGTTAATATATCGAATTAGTTTTTCAGTTATGGGGATCAAACCCCATGCCTTGTACATGCTAAGCACGTTTGGTGGTACTAAGTGAGTTACATACCTGCCCCCTTCCCACACATAGTATTGAGATTTAAGAGGCAGAGTATCAGGCCAGTGAGATGGCTTAGCAGGTAAAGGTCCTTGAAGATAGAACAGACTCCTGAAAGTTGTCCCCTGGTCTCTATGCATGCATTGTGATGTTGTCTGCACACACAGAAATGAAGGAATATATAAATGTGTAAAAATATAAGGGAAGAGAGATCATTGATGAGGCACTGACTTGTTCCTATGTATGAAAATTTGCAACTGATGAGGAGGTGGAGTTAAGGCTGCTTGGACTTTGCAGCCCATAACCGGGGATACAAACGTGGCATGTGCAATCTTCCAGGGTCTTCCTGCACTCCTGCCTTAGTCTGCCTAGTCTTAGAACTGTCTCCAGTTTTTCTTCCCCTTCACCTTGGCGTTGAGTTATTAATAGAATCAGTCTTGTAAGTAAAAGAATCATCACAACAAGATTTCTCATATTTAGCATTCATAGTCACTCAAACTTAGTTGCCTGCTGAAGAAGGTAAACAAAACTGGTAACTACCAGTTGGATTTGAGACTAAAGAAATGGAGTAGCTGCTTGGAACAAGTGTCAATCTGTGACAGGTTGGTATATAAGAGCTGTTAGACAGGAAGGAATGAGCTTGCTCCTATCTGGAGCATGGTCCCCCTTCATCACCTTGGTTTCCATTGGTTTTGAAGTGTATTGAAAGAGGTCTTTTGTTTTGCTTCTGAGTGAATTGGCTTAGACTGTAAGGCTATCTGCTTTTCTACATGTAGGTTTGACACTAAGTTGATCTCTGCTTATCTTATACCTGCTAAAAAAAAGAAGCATAATGAAGACCAACCATCTTGGTGATAAGGGTAAAGAGAAAACAAACTGCGAATGGCCCTTTAGAGATAGATGGCTCTCTGTTACTTACTAGAGCCGTATGACCAGGCAGGAGGTTGGGTACATCCACCTTGGGCTTTTCACCAGTATAGAAGCCAGTGTCTTTGGGCATAGAAGTTTAGTACTTTGGAGTAAGAGATATAGGCTTCACTCTGGCAGTAGTTTGTCCTGTGTGATACATTGAATGGGCAGGGAGAGTGGAATTGAGTTTCGTTGCTGGTGAGTCTGTTTCAAGTCATAGCTTCCATGTTTTGTCTTCACCCTAATGACTTGAACTCCACAGGTTGCCCAAGTCATTAGAAAGTACAGTCTCTAGGGCTACCTACCCTCAGTGAACCAATTCAAGTTATTATTTACCTTCATCAGCCCTGCTATCACTTGGTTTAAAACAAAGTACCCAGCCAAGGAGGATGGCATACATTTCTAATCCTAGCACTCTGAAGATTGTAGCAGGAGGAGTGCTCTGCATATAAAGCTAGCCCAACTTGGGGTACCTAGTGTGATATTGCCTCAAAAACAAACAAAACCCAAGCAAACAAGCAAACAAGCAAGCAAGCAAGCAAGCGACCAAACAACCAACCAATCAAACATACACAAAAACAAACAAAAAGTAGCTGAAGTTTATTTGAGCATTGCTTGGCTGTTCTAGAAATAGAAATTCTGGTAGTTTCCATGATTTGGGATTAAGATTGAGTGACATATTCAAATCAGAATGGCTATCAGCAAGAAAATATACAATGACAAATGTTGGTGAGGGTGTAGGGGATAAAGAATCCCTCATATAATACACTGCTAGTAAGAGTTGAAATTAGTCCAGCCATTATGGAGATCAGTATGGGGTCCTAAGAAAGAAAGAGAAGAAGAAGGAGAAGGAGGAGGAGGAGGAGGAGGAGGAGGAGGAGAAGAAGAAGAGAAGAAGGAGGAGGAGGAGGAGGAGGAGGAGGAGGAGGAGGAGGAGGAGAAGGAGAAGAAGAAGAAGAAGAAGAAGGAGAGAGAGAAAGAGAGAGAGAGATGGAGGAAGGAAGGAAGGAAGGAAGGAAGGAAGGAAGGAAGGAAGTCTATATGATCCTGCTATAATATGTTCGGGTATATCCTCGAGAACCAAAGTCAGCAAGTTGTAGAAATACCTGTGCACCATGGTTATTGCTGTACCACTTGCCACGGCCATGTTACTGAATAAGCCTATGTGCTCATTAGTGGCTGGATGAATGATGAAAACGAAATGCATATTCATAGAGCAGAGTCTTATTCAGTCATAGAGATGAATAGAATTATGTCATTCTAAAGACAAATAGGTAGAACTGAACTCATCATACTAAGTGAATCTAGCCAATCATAAAGGCAAGTGTGACATGGTTTCCCTCCAATGTGACATCTGGGAAAGAAGAGGATATAGAGGTGAGGGGAGTGTGTATTAGAATTACGGAGAGAGATCGAGAGAAGAAGGGGTGACAGGATAAGAGGGGGCATGGGTATGATATCGGTGTAAGGAAACATCTAATGAAATTCCTTAGTTTGTACTATTAAAAAGAAAACAGAGAAACAGAGGAGTATTCAGGAACCAGAATATATATCTATATGTATACATCAGAATGTATATTTAAATATCAGAATATATAAATTCAGCAAACATGGAGCTACCATCATGTGGGATGGGAAGGGCTACAAGAGCCAGATTTTGGGTAGAGGATGCATTCATTGATCTTCTGAAGTATGAAAATTGAATTATCTTAGACACAGGGTAGGGTAGCACACCCTTTTCATCCCAGTTCTCTGGAGGTTGAGGTAGGAATATCACAGGCTAAACTTCATTAGGAGAGAGTGTCTCCAAGGACAAAAAGTTCAGTGGTAGCCCCTTTGCCTGACTTGTGGAAGGGGAAAGAGAGAGAGTCAGAGAGAGAGAGAGAGAGAGAGAGAGAGAGAGAGAGAGAGAGAGAGAGAGAGAGAGAAGATACAGACAGATGTAGACACAGAGACACAGAGAGATAGAGAAAGAGACACAAAGAGAGACAGAGACACAGAAAGAGCGATAAAGAGAAACAGAAACAGATAGAGATAAACAAGGAGGCAGAGAGAAAGAGATAGAGAGATGGGGTATGGACTTTAGATGCCCAGTAGGATTCATATCAGCAGGATGTTGGAGACTGAAGTAATAGACAAATGATGGGCTCATTCATTTTAGAATGTGTGCATCGTAATGCTATCTCAGGATACTTAGCTTTATGAAAAATTTTTTAGTCGTTCAGTTTGCTTTTATCTACAAGCATAAGAATGCCCAAATAAATGGACTTTGAAAGAAGGAAGAGAAATGATTGTGTCTCACAGACATTGCCTGGTAGGATGGTTAGAACTTGGGCTCAACACATTTCTCAGATACCGTATTACCCTCTGTATTTGCAGTGTCTAACCAGTTGTGTTAGCTTGGTACTTTGGTTCTGAATCTGATTACTTTCCTTCTTGCTAGGACACAGTAACTCACAAAAGCAACATAAGGAGGGAAAGGGTTTTTTTGTCTCACAGTTTGAGGCTATCCCAATTCATCATGGTGGGGTTATGACAAGAGGACCTTGAGGTAGTTGGTCACTTCATACCCAGGCAGGAAGCAGAGAGACTAATGCTATGACTCAGCTTGCTTTCTCTTCTTTCCTTTGTCCGGGACCCCAGTTATTGGATTGGGTCTCCCCAGTGATAACTCTAACTCAATCTCTAGGTTAGGATACAAAAGTATTAGAAAATGTGGTGGTGGGGGATTTAAGTTAATATTTTTTGTAACCAGAGCTGAAAACAGAATAATCAGGAAATATCTTCTGTGATGTTTCCTAGCATCTGGACTGGATTATTTTTGCTCCTTCAAATATTAATGGCTGGTTCTTTTATCAGCACTTCATTTTATATCTGAGGAAGACTTGTGTTTTCTTCCTCTGATGTTTCTATAATAGCATTTTAATCATGGCATAGGATCATGTAATGCCTCAAGCACATTGGCTGGAAAATGGTTTATAAATAAAATTATTGTTATTATTGCCATCTTTATCTCTTGTAACAATACTCATTATATTAAGATTATATCTAGGCTGGACATAGTTCAACACATGTGATTATGTGTAATCAGTCTATTTTTCTGCTTTTTAAAAACCATCTTGCTCTCACTAACCTTTGTTCTTATCGCTGAACAAACTATTGTTTGCAAGTGGTGAGAGACTCCAGTTTGCTTTGAAGAGTAATTCTTCACAGGTTTCAACAAGAGCTTGCTACTGGTAGGACTGGGATACAGGTAGACGCCTTGTTCCCAGTGGTCATGAGTTGATGGCTGTCTCTGTGGTCCATAGCAATCAGACTGCCAGAGCTTTCTACCAAAGCTCAGAGCCCTGGATGCCAGAACTCTGATTAACAAGAACAACTGATAGAGAACTGATTATTTGGGCTTGATAGTCACATTGCTTTTAAAACACTGAAAGTGGCTGAGTATAGACTGGGCTAGTCTGTGGGGTTATGAAGTTCCTGCCATTGCAGGTGTTCTAGAAGACTTAAGACCTCTTAATTGGGATCTGTGAAGATCATTCTGATAGAATGGAAGCCACTAAATCTCAGGGTGGTTGCTATTACAGCTACTCTCATGCATCTTGCCTTCCAAAGACTTGTTTTTATGTAGTTGAAAGGGTCTTAGCCCATATCTATTGCATAATGACATTAGATGGTTTGAGTATCACTTCTCTAGTGTCCTTTATGGGAAAAACATGGATCAGTCTTCTGTTTTATTTTTGTGTCAGGATATAGCTGGATAGCCCAGGCTGGCCTCAAACTAGAGGTCCCTCTGCTTCAGCCTTTTCAATGCTGGTATTACAAGCCTGTACCACCATGACCAGATATAGTTACCATTCTTTCAAAAGAATTAGCAATTAATTCTTATTATCCTTTATAAGTAGTATATTTTGATGTGCTACAAGGGTCATCACGTAGCCCCCTCGTTGTCTGGGTGCTGTGGGTGGTTGGTTTTGAAGGTGAGATGCCTTGAAATTAAAACATCTCCCTCTTCTCTTTGTGCACTAATTTAATTTTTTTACAGGATTAAAATAAAAAACCCAAGTGAAAGCCTACACAGTTAAAAGTAGTGCTATTATGATTATAGCATGTGCTCCTTCCACGCGATGGTTTTGTGGAAAGGTCATGTTGATTTCAAAACTGACCAGATAGGAACATCAATAAGGCAAATGAATTACCATAGCCCAAATAACAACCCGTAAGGCCAAACTGCTAAGAGTGGTCCAACTAGAGGATGCGTTTGAAGAATGATTGGGTCACTGGGTGAAATTGAGAGTCAAACACTTGGCAACTTGTCTGTTTTCAGGCATGAATGACAGTGTTTCCGGTGATTACTATAATCCCTACAAAACCATACAATGGAGACTTTTTCTGTTGAAGTGTCAAGCCCAAGTCCTGTGTTTTCCATGACTTCTTCCCACGACATACCTTTACAGCATGTGGCTCATAATTGCAGACAGGATTGTGTACAGATATTTATTTAGTTGCTATGAAACTCTAGCAGTCTCATAATCCTGATAGTTTTAAGTTTTAATTATTTGTCTTGTGAGCATATATATATATATATATATATATATATATATATATATATTCAGATAAGCATGTGTGTATGTGTGTGTGTGTGCGTGTGTGTGTGTGTGTGTGTGTGAAGTGTGCTCTCATGTGTGTGCACATTTAAGTGGAATGTAGATGACAATTACCCATTGTCCCTCAGGTATCCACTTGTGTCTTTGTTTGTTGTGATACAGGGTCTTTACTGGCCCCTCTGGTTGACTGGCCAGCATACCTCAGGGGTCTATCCACTCATCCTTTGTCCTACCCTAACACTGGGGTTACAAGTGCCTGCCACCATGCCTTGGCTTTTAAACATGTGTTCTGGGAATGAAACTCAGATCACTTTTCTAATCAAGCTATCCCCACTTCTACCTCCATATTTTTTTTTTAAGTAAGACCTTTTAATTTTGTGGTTCTTTTTGCCAGTTTTCAAATGACAAGAAAAAGATTTTGTTTAAAGACGCAACTAAGTCCTACTACTCTCATTATTGTTTGTTTATCGTGAAATACTGACAATTAAAAGCTCTAGGTTTCTGGGGTCCTAATCTTGTGATATTCATCTCCCTTGCAGTGCTGGCATTCTCTGGGGGAGACTTCCAGAAAGGCCCTTGCATACTGAATGTCTGTCTTCTTTCTTGCCATTTTCTTCTTCAAGTATAGCTGAGAGATAGCAGCTGTTGACTGCTGCCACTTACAATGTTTGCTCATGAGTCAAGCAATTGTTTCCGTTTTCCAGTTGAGTTTAAGTGTGCAAACAAGAAATAACCCTGCACTAGGCAGTCAACAGCCAATGTGCATCTGAGAGGCAGCTTTGGCAGGTATCTGATCTGTGGTGTGTTCCCATCATGGGTCAGCTGCAGACAATGAAAAAGCCCAAGGACTTCCTCTGCAAACATCTGCCGTATTGGGTTTTTATTCCTTTCCTTGCTGATGGCTGAGGAAACATGAGTGACATCCCCAAGGACCTGCACCAGTGCAGTGCCATTGCATGGATCTTGAGCTTCCTGGATTTGGTTCATAATCTTCCGCTTAAGTGCAGTGTCAGTCAGGTAAGACACAGAGCAACAGATGACTATCCCTGGTCCGTCACATTCCTTACATCTGAGCAGCCATGGCACACCTCACCAGTCCAGATCAACTTTGCCTGGTAAAGACATTTCCAAAGGAAACCAGCAGCTTCATTTCGCCTGAGTGAAAGTCCCATTTGCTCTAATTCTTTCTCAGGTACTGGGCATTGAACCTAGGATTACACATAAGTTAGACGAGCGCTCTACTACTGAGCTGCATCCCCAGCCCTGCTATAAAGTTCGGATACCTACCCATGTGGAGCAATTACAGTCACTAAACGCATCAGGCAAGGAGGAAAGGATCAGTCGCAAATGTGCAAATGCTCTTTAAGCTCCGTGTTCAGTAAGTATGTTCAATAGGTTTGCTGAGCCATGGGAGATCCTTTCCCACTCACATCAGCTTTCTCTTCTGTGACTAATTTCTAGCTTTGGTTCCTTTCACTATTTGGAAATCCAGGAGACTATTTCATTTTCCCCTTTTTGATATTTAATTAAAATATAGTTACATTATCTCTTCTTCCCCTGCCTCCACAATCCCACTGTGTTGTCTCAAATTCGCTTTTTCTCTAATTGCTGTTGTTATATGTGTATATGAATATGTATATAACAGCAATGAGTCCCTTTAGTATTGCTTGTGTGATATGTTTTTCAGGTTGAGCACTAGGTATTGGGCTCATTGCTGGGGAAGACTAATTCTTCCTCTCTCTGTGGCTATTAACTGCCTGTAGCTCTTTATCTAAGAGTGGAGTCCCATGAGATTTCTCCCATTCATGCTGACATGTCAACTGGTGTTCAGGTCTGGCTTAAGCAACCATATTGCTGAGATTTCATGGGTGTGACTGGCTTTGAACCAAATGCAGCTAAAAAAAAGTTTTCAATGTCTAATTTGAAAGCACATCCCATTAGTCACCAAATTCGCCACTTCTTTCAAGCACCACTAAAAATCTGTGATTAAGCCCAGAGGTCATCATTTCTACTTCCACACATTGTCCTGGAACTTTCACTTTATTTTATATTATTCTTTTGTTTTTGACACAGTGTTTCTCTGTGTCATTCTGGTTGTCCTGGAACTCACTATGTAGGTCAGGCTGGCTTTGAACTCATAGAGATTTGCCAGCCTCTGCCTCCCACCCGAGTGCTGTGATTGAAGTCCTGTGCCTCTACCACTGCCTGATTTGACCTCTAAGGAGGTGTCAGGTGACTCTGCAGAAAGAAATCCTGTATACTAAATGTGTAGGTTAAAAGTAATACTAAAAAGTTTTTTTTTTAACCAGTGTAATGTTCTCCTCAAAAAAATAGTGAATAATTATTAAACCTATTTGCTATTACTTTTTTTGTGAGGTAGGGTCTCATGTGGTCCAGGCTGGCCTCAAACACTATGAGTTCTACATAACCAAGAATGAACTTGACATCTTGATTCTCCTGCCTCCACACTTCAAGTGCTGGATTGACCGGTGTAAACCACCATCCCTAGACTCAAGAAGCATTTGACTGTCCTAAATACCTGTGCCTAACATAAGCATTAACTTCCTAAGTTTTATATTTAGCTAAATGTGTGCTTTGTTAATTTGGTTATTAGTTTTCTGTATTGCAGTTTAATTTTATAAGTATGTGTTCTATCCATTTTTAATTTTTCTTCTCTCTTTCTTCTTTTGTTCTTTAGTTCTTTTGTTTGTATATGTGAATATTGTGTGTGCATGTGTAATATATAGATGTTCCTGTGTGAATGTGCATGTAGAGGCCCGGGGGGGGGGAATTAGTTGTCTTCTTCAATTACTTTCTACCTTATTTCTTTGAGGCAGGGTCTCTCCTCAACCTTGAAGCTCATGTTCTAGGATGGGAGCCTACAAGCTTGTGATCCTCCAATCTCCCTTCTAGTGCTGATGTTGAGGTGTCTGGGAGACCATGACTGGCTTGTTACATGGGTGCTGGGACTTGAACTCAGGTTCTCATTGTACAACAAACGCTCTTAACCCCGAAGTCACTGCTTTGATGCTAATGCCTCTTAGCATAGTTTTTAAATTCTTTCCTATGACGAGCACAAAGCTGAGGATGTGGTAGGCATCCAACTTATTTGTTAGTGGAATCCCAGATGAAAGTATCTCATATCGACATGTTATAGTAAAGGTTCCAGGTCTCCAGTTTTTGGCAGTAGTGATTACTTCTGTGTCTTTTCATTTGAACAACCCATGTTGAATTCTCATTCCTTTTCATAGGGCAGGATTTTAAAATAGTGGCAATTTTGTCACTTGAGCCATGTTTATTTCTCACATGGAGAGCTGTCTGCACATAGTGGCTTAACAGTGTGCCAATAGTAGGAACAACCAAAACTTCTCCCATAAATTGCCAAACATCTCCCCCCAAGAAAGAGAACCGAAGTCTACCTCAGCAGCACTGTCAATCACAATGGGAATCATGTTTGCTACTGTTGGGCTCAGAATATGATACTTGAAAATGTATCACTTTGGTCCACTACCTGTCACATACTCACTCAGGAATGGAAGGCCTGAGAAGCAGCGTCAGAAACACCCTGTCTCATCCCCTCCTATTTCCTGTCCTTTCCCCCGCAGCAAGCCATAGAAGCCAGAAATCTGGCTCAAAGTGAGTCATAGGAACTGGAATCCCTCTTCCCCAAAGCAAGTCACAACCACCAGAAATGCTACTCGGCCTTCCACAACCTTTGTGGGTAGAGGCCAGCCATAAGGAAATACTCTGACCTATCTTTGTCCTGCAGTAGGTCACAGGACCCTCACTGCAGAGGGTTTCTGCTTTATACCCATGAGGAAGGAATGATCAACAGAAAGGCTAAGAAGAATCTGAACAGACAGGCCCTGCTGGCTTCTCCTTCTCAGCCATACATTAGATCTTTCTCTTTGTATCTAATCGTATCATATGTCTCTTGGGTTACCTATTCTTCACAGCTCCTTGGTAAAACAAACAGTACATTCTTTTTATGGACTCCTTGAGGCTTTCTTTCTGAAGAAGCCTCTTGGTCATGAACACTTGGATTAAATAGTTAACCTTCTTTCCTTCCTTCCTTCTTCCTTCCTTTTGTCCCCTCCATCCCTCCCTCCATCCCCCATACCTCCCTCCCTTCTTTTCTCTCTCCTTTCTTTTCTTCTTTGTACTGGAGATTGACCATAAGGTCTCATGTGAGCTTGGCAACTGATCCACCATTGAGTTATAGCCTCAGACCTCTTTTTACTTAGAGACAGGATTTTATTGAGTTGCTGTCTTTAACTCACTCTATAGCCAAGGGTACCCATGAACTAGTGATTCTCCTGACTCAGGGTCTCAACTACTTGGATTACTGATTGCTCTACCAGATCTGGCTGTCATTAATATCGTTTTCCTTCTAGACTTTTTTTCCTCTACCCTTTCCACTCTTTTGCTACTTTCCCCCCACACCCCTTCCTTCTATTTAAAACATTATTTTATTTTTTTAAAAAAGTCAAAACTGCTGGGCAGTGGTGGCACACGCCTTTATTCCCAGCACTTGGGAGGCAGAGGCAGGCGGATTTCTGAGTTTGAGGCCAGCCTGGTCTACAGAGTGAGTTCCAGGACAGCCAGGGCTACACAGAGAAACCCTGTCTCGAAAAACAAAACAAAACAAACAAAAAAAAAAGTCAAAACTACATTTTATTTTAGGTATAGGATACAGTTTACATACTAAAACAACACTTTAATAGAATGACTTTATATAGCTTTAAACACAAGGAAAAAGGTATAAATCTCAGGTCCTAAATTCTCTCCCACCAGAACAAAATCACAACAACAAAAACAAAACCACCCTCCCTTCCTCTGACTTTTTCTAAATGGGCCAATATAATAAATGTGTTCAGTGAGTCATCATGTCTGGTTCCTATTGCACTAATGATCAATGGAATTAAAAAGAAATCCTGGCTTTCACAATCACAAGATCAACAGGTTAGATTCCCTTGGAATGCAAAAATGCTACTTTAATATGCAGACAGTTAAATTCATGTATTTACTGCCTTGGGTGGGAGAGGCTGGGCACCAACTATAGGCAAAGAAACTAGAAGAAAAGCTTCGTATCCCCTTTTATATCTTTGGCCTACAATCCCCCTTTCTTGTTACCTAGTATTACTCTCTTTCAGTCTCCTTCCTAAATGCTAGACTTTACCCACATTTACATATTTGCAAGAATACTACAGGCTGGAATCCACAGAGGAGAGAGCGCATGCAGCTCTTTTTATTTCCACTGAGCTTGAGACATTTCACTTAGTATTAGACATTCTAGGTCCAAGTAAATTTCATGATTTTACTTTTCTTTATAGCTGAATAATATTCCATTGGATGTCTGGAAAGAGAAATTCTTTTTTTTTTTTTTTTTTTTTTTTTGGTTTTTTCGAGACAGGGTTTCTCTGTGTAGCCCTGGCTGTCCTGGAACTCACTCTGTAGACCAGGCTGGCCTCGAACTCTCGAACTCAGAGATCCACCTGCCTCTGCCTCCCAAGTGCTGGGATTAAAGGCGTGCGCCACCACCGCCCGGCTAGAAAGAGAAATTCTTATTCACCGCTGGTGGGAGTGCATGTTAACACTAGTTGTTATGGGAATCAGTTTTTTGGGGGGGGTCCCTCAAAACACTAAAAAATGCCCTATGACCCAGTTATGCGTTTCCTGGATGTTTACTCAACTCTACCTTCTACCACAAAGATACCTATTCGTCCTTATTTGTTGCTGCTCCATTCACGATAACAAGGCAAAGGAAGAAGCACAGATGTTCATCAACAGAGACTAGACAATGAAAACACAGTAAAAATACACAGTGGAGTATTATTCAGCTGTAAAGAAAAATAAAATATTTTATAAGAAAACTCTTGCTGCTAAGTATGCAAGGCTAGTTCAAAACTCATGATCCTGGCTCAGCCTCCCAAATGCAGGGACTCTAGGTATGTACCAATATGCCCATGTAGTCAACTGTTATTGTCTCTTTTGCTCATCTCTCTTTAATTGTAGAAAGGAACCACAGCTTTCTATCCTTCCAATACTAAGATCCAGTTGCTCAACAGTTTTTAACAGGTATGTGTGTTCATGGAGTACTCCTCAAGGATTTGGGCTTTCGATATAGGGAAGAGACTCAGGGCTAGACTCATACAGTGTACACCATCTTCCCTTCCTCAGCTACATTCCAGAAAGGACTTTCAGTTGACTTTGTAGAGATTAGAGAATGAGACTTTAGGGTATTGTAGCACACAGTCATAGGGTAGAAGACGCACCATCTCCAGGGCTATAGTTGAGTCCCCTCTTCCCTCTGTGGCTCATGATTAGCAACTGAGGCCTCAGTGCTCAGACCAAGACAAGCCTCTTCCTGGAGCTCTGCCTCCTTTCTCCAAAGCTGAAATTCTAGTTTTGCTCTTGAGCTTTTCTGCAGGAGAGAGGCATAGAGTTGGCTCCCCATATTGTGAACATATGAAAGACAACCCAACAAATCCAACACCAAAGAATCACAGCCCTTTGGGTTTTCTGGAGTTCATTTCTCTCTGTGTGACATATTTTACTTTTGTCTTTTATTCTTTCTGTCCATTAAATTCAATACTGCTGAGAAAACTGACTCTTGAAGGGATGATGTCAGCCATCCACAGGACCCTGGAATAAACCACTCCCCTGGGAGGTGTGTCTAAGCTAACCACTGGATTGGTGCTGGGTATGTAATTTGCACTTGAAATCGGAAGAGAGTTGTCAATCAATTCTTGAAGCTCCGCATTGACCCAGAGATGCTGTTATCTTAAAGCTTTATCTGCTAAGACAATGTTGACTAACGGCTTTTCTTTTATTCCTGTCTGTGCTGAAAGTATAACAAATAAGCTTAATTCTCCACAAAATCTTCAAAAGTACCTTTTAGCTCAACACAATGAGCTAAAAGTTATTTCAAGAGGCTGACAAAAGAATTGTGTAAGTTTTTATACTTTTCATTTTGTATGTATGTATGTGGGATTTTTTTTTCATATATAAAAGCACCCAGTCACATTTAATCTTGGCTTGCACCAAGCCACATTAACTTTGTTTGCATAGAACTGATAGATCTGCCTTTAGCTCTTGTGGTCCCCTTTTCATCTCTCCAGTAAGCCTTCCAATTTAAATAAGAGATTAAGTACATCCTCACTTGGGAGATTCATAGATATCATGCACCTTTGCAGGATGTAACTTCTGGGATTTGACTCCATGCCTAAACTATGTTTGTTGATGGAAAAAGATGGCTCACCAAAGCTAAATATGTCTAACTGGAAAGAACTCAAAGACCATTGAATGAGGGAATGAATGGGCTCCAAGAGAAGATAATTTGCTGAGATAGAATGTGCCACAGTGCACAAATCATTTAGGTTGGCCTTGCTCAGCAGAGGTGTTGGGGAACCTCTGTTCTCTAGAGATAAGAGAAGTGATTTTGCTTTATATTACCCACAGGATGGATACCTGTGGAGTATAGGCGGGGCTTCCTTTGGTTAACATCTGGCCTATAGGACCACAGGTTGGAAGCCAGCTTTTCAATGACCCCAAGTTCCTTCTCCTCACCTCCCAACCCTACCTCATTACTTGAGTAAACTTTGCATTTTAGAGACAATTTAGATTTATAGCAAAGATAAAAAGATAGTACATGATTCTGGCGGGGCTCAGCTTAGATTTCTTAACATTAATGTCTCACATTACAGTGGAACTCTGACCCTATTTTATTTGGATTTTTTTTTTTGAGACAAAGTTTTACTCCATCGCCTAGGCTAATCTGGAACTGACTCACTGTACAGCCCAGGCTAGCCTAGAACTCACAGTTGTCTTGTCTTTGGCTCCAAAATGCAGGGATTAAAGACACAAGTCAGCAAACCTAGGGCAGATTACATTTTAAAAGTTTGTTGTCTTGTTTATGCCTAAGAGGCTGTTTTCTTATGAGTCCAGCAATGCTCAGGAGAAATAAGAGGCTTAGTATTTTGACAATTGTTTAGTTGTTGGTAGGTCTTGCTCCATCTTTTGTCAAAGAAGGTTAACACACTATTTGAACTTACTCACAGGTTAAGATGTTCAGGGGGATGGCCAACATCTCTTCTTGATGTGTGTGAGTAGGGATAAGGCCCCATCAATCATCACTCACATCTCCCACTTTACATGTAGGGCAACAGCTATGAATTAAATTATGTACAACTTGAAAAACTTGGGTTTTCTTCTTTGTGACCCTTGCCTTTTTCGTACTGTCTGTCTTCTATCAAAGGTCTTGTTTGATTTTCTGTATAGAGAAGACTTTTGGTGAAATAAGCAAGTTTGATAGGAAAGTAAAACAGAGAACAACCAAAGACTAGTACGGTTGATCAGAGTTAACGGACCCCTTAAGAATACCTTGGAGGAAAATAGGATACATATGGGTAACACTTGAGGTAGTGTTTGTAGCATTGTTGTTAAAGATAATTTTGGTTGGGCTAAAATGGTAGTTAATAGTTAAGATCACTCACTGCTCTTGTAGAGAATGTGGGTTCAGGTCTCAGCACCTTTATGGTAGCTCACTCTAGTCTGGAAGTGTCTGTAACTTGTGATCCAGTGCCCTCTTTCAACCTCTGAAGATATTAGGCATATATGTGGCACACTTATGAAAATACAGGTAAGACGGTTGAAGCACAAAAGTTAAAAAAAGAGATTATTTTGTTCTCAGTTAAGATCTCTTTTAGGGTTCCCAAGTATCGATGACAAAATGTGGAAAGAATGTTGTGACAATTTTATTTGGCTGACAAAGCAATGCTAGGAATTAAGAAGGAGTGAACTGAGAAAGTCTTCCTTGCTACCCATAGATTCTTGGATGAATATTCATATATATTTCTCTTCTTGAAGTGTTAGAACTAGAGCTAGATCACAGGGGAAGCTGGGGGAACTATCCTTTGATTCAAAATCAGAGAGATCTTTGAGACAAAGGCAGAAAGTCCTGGGTCCAATTTGGGCCCTGAACAATGTCCAACTTTGAGTTTGTTGTGGCTCAGATAGAAACCTAGTGGCAGAGTCAATTGCTTTTGATGCACCTTGTGGAGGTGCACGGTCCCTCCCCTTTCTCCCTTTCCTTCTTTCTACTCCTCTGCCCACCCTCAGATGACCTTATTTATTTGTCAAGGGAAATCTATAGATTTAAGGAGATAACTGCTAAGAAGGAAAAATGGAATTATGGATATCCGGTAGACTCAGGTTTTCTCCATAAACCTTTGACTGAAGTTAATAATAAGATTGTTTCTTCTAATCTCAGGTAGGAGGATTAAGCCACTAGAAATAGCATATGAACACTAGCTACTCGGCCTCTGTATAAACCTTGTCTTACTTAGAAAAGAGAGGAGCCAGTGTACAGATGCTTCCTAGAGTAGAACAAAACAGAAGGCTTGTTTCACAATTCCCTTCAAGGAGCTTGCATCAGGGAAGAGAGTTTGGAGGATCATTTTCTTTTCTTATAATGAACTCTTCTTGTAATGAGCTCACCACACGGACTTTATAAAGTGATGCACGAGAAAACAGAAGTTGATAGGTCACTCAGCCTTCCACACAAAAACAAAATGAGACCTAGTTAGACATCAACGTATGATTTGGAGTCATCTCAAATGGGGAATATAATATCTATGGTACATCCACATCTTAAAGGATCGGGTTGGTCTTTCCTTGTTTGAAATGGACTCTACTTTTATTTCAGTTTCTGCAGAGTCAGTGTGACTGTCTAAGTCTGATTCTCTCCAGTAATTCTTGTTCAAACTCCCATGATCCCTTGCGGTCACCATCCATCCTCCGCTGCCATTATGCAGTTGGTACTGGCTACTCCATCTGGGTCGCTCGCTGCGATCATCCCACTGTGGTTTGAATACTGGTGCTACTGGTTAGCCTGGGATAAAACTCATGTGTCGAAATATAGTGAAGACTCACGTCTCAGCTTGTTAGGTGGTAGGTAGTGGGGTTGCCTAACACGGCAGCTCAGTTCAAAGTGAAGGCGAGAGGGAGTGGAGATCATAGATCATAGATCACAGAAGCAGAAATGCCAGAGTTCCTTCAGTGGTGGAGGGAACTTGCAGGCACATGAATTATCCATGGAACTCACCAACATATGTGCAGCAAAAGAAAGTCGGCAGAGCAATCAGAGGAATCCATCCAACTAATAAGAAGCTTATAACTCTTTGGCAATTTGTTTAACTTGGGAGTTATTGCAAAGACAGAATGGTATTGAGCCCTGGGGATATTGGCATCAACACCAGGAGCCTTCCACTGTTAGGACCCAGCTTTGCCAGTGGGACTTTTTTTTTTTAAATTCAGGTGTTCATGCTGAGTTTTATAGGCAAGGCCAAGAGTTCTGGAAAATGTAACATTAATCACATTGGTATATGAGGTTAATGAGTCTGGTGGCTGTACAAATTCCCCCATGGGAATATGAATCACGAAAGTCATTCCAATCTGGAGGACAGAACTCTTTCGTTCCCTCACTATGATTTTGAGATTCCACCAGGTACTCAGAGCCACATCAAATGTCAGCAGGCAGGCAGGACTAGCTGCCATTCTGTGAACCTGTGTCTTTAAATTTCCACATTAGTTAGTATTTTCATTTCTTTTATTTTATGCAGAGTCTCGCCATATATCCTAGGCTACATTGAACTTGCCAGCCTCCTGCCTCAGCCTCCCGAGTGCTATTGTTTTTATTAGTCACAATACCTGCCTTTCAGTTTAGTTCTGAGAATTATCCTATTATGCACTTAACTCGTGACTCTGGAATTAGGGGCAGATGTCTCTTACCAGGACTTATTGAAAGTGTGGTTATCTTGCTTTGCTTTTTAGGACATCTTACTGACCTTCATTTATATACAGGGTTTTCTAGGAACACGAGATGAGGACAGAGATTCTGTAGAAGAAAGTGCTGCCTGTTCATGTCTCCTGTAATAAACTTTGCCATTTCTTGGACATTGACAACAGTTACAGTGGATTATTATTCAATGCCCAAGACCAGGAAACATGTACAATGATAAGAGTCATACTTTAGAGGAAAAAAAGTCAGAATACTTTGTCTTTGTTTATAAATCCGAAGGGCTCAATGAAAGCAAATGACAGGGACCTAGTAAAGGCTCCTCTCCAGCTATTGAACACAAGCCCTGGAAGCTACTTACTCTCCCCTCTGCCACCATGAGGAGTGGCTAGCCAGCTCCTAGTGATTCTGCCTCCATGCTTTGGATTATCTCTCCCCTTCCCCCTCTCCCTCTTCCTCTCTCCCACCTCCCTCCCTCCCTC
>NW_021604604.1:15615495-15627786 GCF_004785775.1 Grammomys surdaster | reverse complement strand
CCTCTCCCTCTCCCTCTCCCTCTCTCTCTCTCTCTCCTCTCTCTCCTCTCTCCTGTCTCTCATATGTGTGGTGATATGTACACCCTTATATGCACATGTGATCAAAAGTAGATACTGTGTATTTTCGTCTATTGCTCTCCACTTGAATTTTTAAGACATAGCTTCCTCTCCAACTCAGCTCTCACCTGTTGGCTAGACAGGTTGGCCGTGAACTGTGAGAATCCTCCCATCTCCACCTCCCACTGCTGGGTTATAGGGCATGGCATTTTGTCGTGATTTTAACGTAAATGTTGGAGATCTCCTCAGTGATTTTTCTCACCTCTAATGTTGGCTTTTACATCAGAAGATTTTTTTCCTTTCCTTTTTATTTCTTCTTCCTCTTTCTTTTCTTCTTCTTACTTCCTCCTCCTCTCCCTCCTTCTTCTCTTCCTTCTCCTCATCCTTTGAGACATTGTCTCTTTATGTAACTGTGGCTGTCCTGGGACTCACTATGTAGATCAGACTCTCCTTGAAATCACAGATATTCTCCTGTTCCTGTCTCTTAAAAGTATGTACCACGCAGCAGGCAAACAATGTATTATTCTGGCATCTGTGTCATTATCAAAGCATTCAGGTCAAAGAGCTCCCTCTCTCCTACCTTTCTCTGCTCAAAGTCACTTTCTGTATTTCTGTGTGAGAGTCAAACTTTTCTTCCAACAAAGCTTCCTGTGTTATATCTTGAGTTAGGAACACATTTCCCAACAGAATATCAAGTAAGTCTGCACAGCAGTTAGGAAAGTAGACTCTGGAAGTAGAAATACCTGGCTAAAGTAACAGCTGAATGTGTTAAACTTAGCTCTGTAAGCTGAGATACAGGAATGGTACTCATATCTCAGTAGCCGTATAAGATTAGACTGGGCATGTAGGAGACCATGTGGTGACTAATGCTTAAGGTATTACTGCCAATAATTATTATTACTTTTTGAAGCTGGCGTCTGATTTGTTTATGATCTCCTAAAATGCTTTTGCTTTCCCATCGTTGTTCAGATGTTTGCTTTATGTAGAATGTTCTTTCTTCTTATCCATCTGCCCCCGATAATCTGCAACTAGATATATTTTCAAGCTTGTTTCACTGGCTCCAGAAGACAGATGTTTTCTTTCTTTAGTTAACTCCTTGCTTCCCTTTACCCCCATCCCTCTTCTTTATCCTCCTGCTCCTCCACAGAGTTTCCTGTGGCCTATGCTGGCCTCACACCCACTATGTAGCTAGGGATGGCCTTAAACATCTGCCCCTCCTGCCTCACATCCCTGGGCTTATGGATGTGCACCAGCAACTTCAGCTTTGTATCCCCTTTGGTATTCCACACCATGCCTTGGTTTGCATTTACTGTGCCCGAACTCTGCCTTTGCTGTATCCCAATCTTCTTTTCCATACTGAAGACTCTTTGATAGTAAACAGAGTGTTCTCACTTTTCTGTTAGCATCCAGTCTGGTAGAGGACTACCTCATTTGAGACAGTGTCTTGTTTTGTTGGGATAAATGACTTGGACTCTCAAATCCTTCTGCCTCAGCCTTCCTAATGCTAGGATTACAAGTAAACACCACCAAGCTCCATTGCCACACAGCTTTTAAAGTTGATTTGTTGTTCAGTTATTCAAAGATTGACATGAGTTCCTGCAGAGAGAGAGAGAGAGAGAGAGAGAGAGAGAGAGAGAGAGAGAGAGAGAGAGATTGATTTAATCTGTAAGGTTGTACCCAGCACCTGGACCCTAGGTAAGGTCTGCTTTGTGAAATTACCATATTCTCCTGGTGACCAGTCTTCCTAGTGGGCAATGTTTCTGATCTTCATGATTTGCTGTGCTATCTATGAAGTTACTGATTTTTCAGAGCTGTAAAAAAGCTTGCAGAGACACAAGACTTACTTATTTCAGGTTCTTTACTTCACGTAGGACAAAACAGGCTGTGCTGGGTTACTTAAGTTATATTCAGTTGTCTGTTGGCAGGTTACTTAAGTTATATTCAGTTGTCTGTTGGCAGTAATGTACATCATACCAAGATTCTCAACCATACTAGGCAAGAGCTTTGTCACTGAGCCACATCTCCAGGCTAGGTGCCATAGTTCTTTTGAAAAGCATTTCCTAAAAGATAGACATAGCAGTACATGTATGTACTTCTTCTTACTGAGAAAACTGAAGCTAATCTTGAGCTAAGCATTTAAGGCCAACTTGAGCAACACAGAAAGACCCCACCTCAACAGGAAGAGAAGGGGGAGGAGGAGAAAGGAAGTGGAAGGAAGAAAGGAAAGAAGGAACAAAAGAAAGGAGGGGTAGAGGGAGGGAAATATTTTCTAAAACTCACCGTAGATCCTCGTGCCATTAGACTGCTGCTTCTAGGACACTGCACTTCCATAGACACCAGGCCCATCCGGGTTCACAAGTCTTCAGTTCTCTGAAGAAGGCAGTGACTCACTTGCTTACCTACCACTAGAGTTTCCATAATGTCCAGTACACATAATATTGTCCATAAACATTGACTACACAGAATGGATTACAAAGAAGTTAAATGATTGGGTCACTGCATTGCATCTTCCAAGCCGTTAGCCTGCAGTCTCTTCAGGACATCCAATTAGCTTGGCCTCACCAAATATCTACAGGCTTCATTCTAGACTGGTAAGAGAATAGTAGCTTGGATGCGATCATGGAAGATCCAGTGTTGACTCTTACAGACAGAACAAGAAAGCATCTTGAGCAAAAGAAATCTCTTAACCTCTGGCAGGAAGAAAAATGAAAAAGAAATATGACTTCATTGAGGACAGAGGTTGGTAACAAAAGCCACATGAGACAGATATACAGGTGCCCTAACAGTTTTCCTTCCGAAATATCAGTTTAGTGGTATGGGGAGGTGGGAGGAAGCTTGATTCTTTTTCTTAATTCAAAGGTAGTGGTTACAATCACTCGCAGGGTTAATGAAGGCTGTTGAAACAGAATTTCCGTTGGTGGTTAATCCTCTGCCTTCCCTGGGTTCCTTTTAGACACCTGCCTGACACAGTATGCTCCTAATGTTTGCAAATTCATTACTACCAAGGAGGAACCATCTACTTAGAGAAACACAGGTAAGTTTGGAACAGATCAGATTCTTGGTCTCTGGGCTTTGGAGTCTTGTGGCATTTCAAATGTATGTGTGTATATGTGAGAGCCAAGCCTGCTGGGGAACATGGCGTGTGGAATGAATGAATCCACAATACTCAGAGTGAGGGAAATCAAGGAAGCAGAAAGAAAAATGCACTCAGACTCTGTGGCAGTGTCACCTGCTTATGAGTAATCTGTGGATTTTCCTTAGGTCTTCACATTTATGAAGTCAGGACATTCTTGCTAGCAGAAATTTTGTCCCAAAGGCTAGGTGACTTTAGAAGTGGAACCCAGGAGGCCTAGCATCAGGGAGAGGAATTCTGTTTGTGCTCTGTCACATGCTTCCGAATGACATTTTCTCCCAATTTCACAAGCCTCCAGTGGGACTAAATGACATGTAGAGGGCCCATACTAGTCTCAAGATACAGTGGATTTTAGAGGCAAGAAAAAAAAATCTAGATTTGAATAATTGCATTTTGATAATGCAAGCCTTTGAGGGAATGTACTGAGGTAGTGGCTACGTGGTTACTGGGGCAGGTAAGTGTGGCAAAACTCATGGCTACCTTTTCCTTTAGAGCCACTTCTTTTCTATCCCTTGTCACCCTACCCAGGCCTTCTTTGTTTTGTCACCTCTTAAAAAGACCCTCCTTGTCTCCCTATGCTGACTGTTGACAACCAGATATCAATTTCTTTTACCAACACCTTCCAATGACACTTCATCCTATATTTGGAGTTATATAGAGAATAGAAGTCAGGGACATGGTTTTCATTTTATGCTGATGGGAATCACTTCTTCAGAAACTGGTAATTTCCCAGCCTTCTTGTGAATCTTAGTCTCAAACCAGATCTTTGGCTTCTATTCTGCTTGATCTACCGTGGGGTAGGGGACCAACAGTGCTTCTAGGTTATAATGAATGCACAGACAATCTACACCCAGCAATCCATGAATCCTTCATGGTCACAGGGTCTGAGAGAAGTCACTCATGGTTGTTATAGACAGGGAGTGGGGAAGGGATCCTGAGCTACAAAAGAGCAGCCACAGTGAAGATGCCACTCATTCTCAGGGAGAGCTTTTCAAACATTTTGTGGTCTTAACCTAAGTACGCATTTTTGGAGGTCCAATGTGAAAAGGAATTGGAAGGAATCCTGATGGAGTACCAAGAGAGGACCCATTCCTAAGCCAGACATGGCTATCTATACCCATCTTTGAGCCCATGGGACACATTTTCAGATGAGGAACTCAACAACGCTCAACACTAAGTCTCAGCAGTTTGTTAGTGCAAAAATCTCTGTCTCCTGACCCCATGACTTCCTCAGTACTTTCAATTTTTTTCCTAAATGGGAAATACAATCTGTTAGGTAGCCAGGAAAGAATTTCACTGGCAAGTCCCTATTACTCATTTCCCTGGACTAAGATACAAGTAAATACTGTGAGCCTTCTCTTTTTCTCTTTCTCTTTCTTCTTTTCTTTCTTTCTTTCTTTCTTTCTTTCTTTCTTTCTTTCTTTCTTTCTTTCCTTCCTTCTTTCTTTCTTTCTTTCTTTCTTTCTTTCTTTCTTTAAGAAAGGAAATCTGTTCTTCTAGTGCTGAGAGCCTATGCTTGCTTTTGAAGGACTTCATTTCTATCTCTAGAAGCACTGCTATCCATCAAGACTCCTCCTCTTCCTCCTCCCTCTCCCCTCCTCTTCCCTTCTTCCCCTCTCCCTCTCCCTCTCTTTCTCTTCCTCCCCCTAGTTATGGAGCCCCAGCTGGCCTCCAATTCAATCTTTCTGCATCTGCTTCCTACGTGTATTCCCTGTTGGATGAGATCCTTTTAATGCCAGGTTTTAGAAAGTAAAGATAAGGGTCCATTCCATCTTATTAAATGAATTGCTTTATTTAGTTTCCTAATATAGAATGTTAATAGTCATTGTCAAAAAATCACTTTTAGTACATGTCATTGATAGTCTCCCACTTTTCAAGAATTTATTATTATAGTTACTAGGATTGTTTTTGTTGTTATCATTATTAATTACTCTTTCTACAGACAATTATCAGGACCATACTACCTTCTCTGACATTCTTGTATTCTAGCATCTTCTTCTGCTTTCAGTCCATCCTATGCAGCTATTGATACCCACTTAAACTGTTAAGAGAGTATCCTACCAACAAACAGTGTCTAGGTTGTGTGATCAAATCTATAAACTTCCAGCTTGGATGTTCTGAATATTCATCTCTCTAAAAGTCCTATACTTAACTTTACTGTAAGGAACCAATTTCTGAAGAATATAACTTTGTTTTCTCTGTACACAAATATTTTTTACTCTACCTGCACATCCCACTAAGATTATTGTCTTTAAGTGCAGGAATTATGTCTAAATCTCTACTCCTTTTGACTATACTTTCATTGTATTAATATAAATGAATTGTGTGCCACAACATTATAATACATAATAATGATAATAGGGGTGTTGAGTTCATAGTCTGTATTTTGCAGTTAGTATTTAGGTTAGACTACTGCTTTGAAAGGCAAAGATGATCCCCACCTTAGGCAAAAAAGCTGTAGCTCAGGAAGGTTGTCATTGCCCAAGACCCACAGTTGGAGGGAGAATGTTCACTGGGCCCCAGTTTGTGGTATTCTTGGATCGATATTCTTTAGTACACAACACACTGCTTTGTAGGAGAGATTGTATCCATCAACAGGAATAACACCTGCTTACTTAGAGTTCAACATCTGCCTCTGAGGTTTGCTAAAGCAAAGTGCTATGCAACCAAAGCCAGAGAAATAACAAAGTAGAATGATGGGAAGCCCTAACTTTGGATTTGAGGCAATCACATGTGACATTGAAATTTCTGTTACCAACACCTATCAAGGCCACGCTAAGAAAACTAAAGGTTGGAAAGACTGTGTCACAGAAGTGGTCTACTTGGTTTATCTCCCACCCCTACTCCCAAGAACAGTCCGAGTATTTTGTTCCTGGGTAATACATCATCTAATTGACTGCATGGCTTAAAACATCACATATTTTGTAATTCCAGGTTCAAGTAGCTTGTCTTTGTTCAATTCCCTGATGAGGAAACTATATTCCTCAAGTCCCGTTGTGGTTGTGACTTTTTTCTTTCTTTGAGGGTTTCTCTGTGTCCATTGTGATTTTAAAAGACTATAGCTGAAGGCTTGACTAGAGGTAGGGCTGTGTCTTTGGAAGTCTGGCTTTGTTTTTAAATGTGTGTCTAGTGTTCTTGCTCTCCCCATCCTCTCCCTCTTCATGTTCATCCTTATCCTTTTTCCTCTACCGTTCTTATTGCCTGTCTTATCTTCCGTTTCCTTCCTTCTTCTCCTGCCTCCTTTTTTCTTCTCTTGCCATGAAAGCTTTCAAAGAAGGGAAGCAACCAATAGTCCTACCCAGTCGTGTAGGTTTAGATTTTTTTAAACCTATTTTTAAGAAGAGTTCTCACACACTTAGACTTCCATTCTAGTCCACTGTCAAAAGGTAGAGGAGAAAAGATGCTAAACAGGACAATGGGATGTGAACATGTTTAGAAGTAATTCTTTGAGGTGATTTCAATCTCTGTCAGGATACCAGCAGTCCAGTTTGGTAGTGTTAGGATAGCAAACATGAATCAGCAATGCAGCATAATCTAGCAGAAAACATCAGGCCTCTGCTGAATTGACATGGGGCAGCTGGAGTGACAAGGACCAGGTGGGACACCAGGAGAACTTCTCTGCTGTGCCTTTCTCAATGAAGCAAGTGAAGATCAGAGAAGATGAAGATGTGAGACAATGGAGCATTGCAAAGCCATGTACACGAGCAGACTGTCACTGTCTGTTTACTCTCTCCAAACATCAGGTGTTTTCCCAAGGGTCTTGCCTTAGCAAAACACTATGTGAGTCTGTATCAGCAAAACACCAGATGAGTCTGTATCAACTGACATATGCATAAATTTCTACTTCACAGTCATGATGTCTATGAACCACAACAACCAGCATGGCACGATTTATCTCTAAGGACGCTGTAGTGACACCCCTATCTTGGCATTGATGCACAGCTTGGACTTAAAGCTCACTCAAAAATAGGGACACCATGCATGGTACTGAAAACCTAACCAACCACTCAGTGAACTCATGGATTTTGGGGGCAAACCTAGAACCACCACTCTAATAAGCCATCATAATTTATAGCTATAGTTTAAAGATTTAATCTTATACCTATAGGTAAGTGAGTGTAGTTCTCACCTTTTATCAAAAAAATTTTCTCTTTGAAACAAGAGAGAACATCAAAGAAAGTCATACCCAATCAAAATGCAGAAAGCAAGAGATTATGTACATAATTTCTTAATAATGTAGACTGTGCATATATACCTAGTGCATGTAACTTAACTAGAGACAAGCATGGTGGCACATACATGTCATTTCAACACCTGGGAGATAGAGGCAGAGGATCTAAAGCTCAGAATTGTAGTCATTTGAAGAGTAAATTTATGAGTTCTTGGGTTCAATGAGACCATATTTCAAGGAAACACACACACACACACATACACACACACATGTGTGTGTGTGTGTGTAGGGGGCAGAGTTTTAGGGAGGAAAATAACAGTTGATACTTGTTGAATATTGATTGCTATTTAACATTGCTACTTAATTTTGCTTGAAATCTACCAAACAGTGTCTTAAAAAAAATGAGACAGTGGCCTTGGCTATCCACTGGGCCATACCCATATGCCCATGTTGCCTCTGGTATCAGAACATATGCTCCCTACTTTCAGCTTCTTAAATTTTCATGGGGCATTCTAAGTGTTTACTCCAAAAAATTCTTATTCATGCCCAGGAATGAATATGCATAAGGAAGACCTGGCTGTCTCCTGGATTACACCTTGTTTATTCAGTTCCATACTCCGCATGGTGCTTGCTGAACCATAGGAGGGAATGGTAGGGTGACTGGGCTGCAAATGGATACTGCAAGATCTTATTCTCAGAAACAGGGCTTGAGAGAGTACCCTCCTAATGCTGGTGACCTCCTGGTATGGTAACACCTGTATCTTCACAGCAAGAGAGAGGTGGCCAACTCATATGGGTTAACTGGCTACAATTACGATACATTCAGCTTTTAAAACCAAGAGTGACCCTGGAAACATGATTTTCTTTGACCTATTAAGCATCTTCCGTTCTCCTGTGGCGCAGGCATTTCCAGCATGTGAGAGGCAGGCCATCCAAGTTCTCTTAACACAGCAGTCCTTGCTTTGCATATTGGTGATATTTCGTTCCTCTTTAGCATGGGGTAGCACTGCATGGCAGATGCAGGCAGCCAGCCATCTTAAGGTTACTCTAGGCTTACAGGTGGTATAACTTTTGCCCTCCCAAGAAACAGCAGAAGAGAATTAAGCACCATCCCAGTGTTATCTTGCCAATGTTATGTACAGGAAATATTGTGACTACAATTACCATTTAAGAACCCTTTCTCCTCCCTGGACCTTGCATTTTATAAATGATACACTTGGCAACTTAAAAACTAAGTAGCTTGGACTGACATCAATAAAGCAACTGTCAAAGAACCCGGTAATGCTGGGAGTGGTGGTGCTTGCCTATGATCTCTCTAATCCTCCTGTTAAGTAGGAAGACTGCAGTGAGTTCAAGGCCAGTTTGGGGGCATAAAAGCAAGGTTCCGTCTGGAAAATGGAAAAGTAAAATAAATATGGAAATCTGGTAAATTAGGAGTACTTTGTCATGCATGATACACACATCGTAACCATATGATCACTACCCTTATTGTTGTTAATAATTGATCAGAGGACTCAGAAAGAGCTGATAAACACCAAAGCCATGTTTGTTTGCTTTGCTTTCTTACAACTCACTGAACCCCCTAAAGGGATAACCAAACAATAATATGGTTCTGGTTATATTGTGTATCTTGTGCTTCCAAAAAGTCAGTGTAACAAGTTAATTTACAAAATCATTTGGGCCAAAATTTCAAATGAAGCTTTCCTTGATTGCACATTTGGTTTTGCTTGTAGATGTCTTAGTTATGGTTATCATTGCTATGATAAAATTCCATGACCAAAAGCATCTTGGAAAGAAAAGAGTTTATGTGGCTTATACACCCCAAGTCACAGTCTATTGTTGGAAGCCTAGGAAGAAACAAACTGGACAGGAACTTGGAAGCAGGAGCTGAATCGGAGACCATGGAAGAGTGCTGCATACTGACTTGCTCCTCATGGCTTGATCAGACTGCTTTCTTATAGAACCCAGGACCACCAGCCCAGGGATGGCACCACCTACAATGGGTTGGACCCTCCGAATTCAATCAACAATTTTTTAAAAATGTTCTATAGGCTTGCCTACAGTCTGATCTTGAGGAAACATTTTCTCAGTTGAGATTCTCTCCTATCACATGACTTTAGCTTGTATAAAGTTGATATAACACTATTCAGCACAGTAGGGTAGCTATATTTCATAGAGTTTGAAGACATAATGAAGCCAGAAGGAATGTTAGAGCCAATGGTGAGTGGCAGAGCTGTGAGATGCCATCTTCTGGACTTAGCATGCCCATATTCATGAACTCACAGCAACTGCACAAGACCCGCACAAGAAGGAGCTAGTCAAAATCCAAACATAGATGGAGGATAAGTTCATGGGTCCTTCACCCCTACTTGTAGAGCTACTGGCAGTTAGTAGCTGCTGAGGGAAAGAGAATCATTTTTCATAGGTTGCCCATGTTTCTAGTACATTACCACATAACTGTAATCATGCAAACAACCTTACTTAAACTGTGAACCATAAAATGAAAAGGATGCTAAAGTAAGAAGAAAACATTGTTGGGAAGATGGAGAGGTTTGCAACAACAGAAGTCATCAGACACTCCATTCTGGAGAGGAATAAGGCCATCTGGTTGACACTGAGGAGCTCCCTGTGAGAACTGATATGGTCCATTGATCAATGATGATGTGTAGGGAGGTGGGAACAGAGGCTGAGAGTACCTTTGACCAGGAGAAAGCACATTAAAGATTTGCAGTGAATCATAGATCTAGCTTGCTATGCTCTGTGTATGTGCCAAACCTAGTTCTGTGACGACTGATACTTTATTCCCACCAAGATAGTTAGCTACTAGGAGTAGCTCAGGCTGGATCTGAAGAAATATTCTGCAACTAGGGAGATGCATCTAGGGTAGCCAGGGCAAGATTTTGGAACAAATAAAAATTTAAAAATATAGTACCATTGTTAATTCTTTGAGAATTCAGGACATTGTAATATGAGCATATTTACCCCTGACTCCTCCCAGATACACCTCTACCTCATGACTATCTTCCAACTTCCTATCCCTTTTATGCTTTTTAATAACCTAGAGTCTCATTTGTGCTGCCCATATACTTGTGGGTGTGACAAATAGAGTTCTCAACTGGGAATAGCCAGGGATGTGAGCTAGTCTCAAGGGAAGAATCATGCCTTTTTACCTGTTCTATACCAAGGGGAAATTCTGAATCCTGGGCTGGGTGAATCCTTGAGCACAACAATAATAAAAATTCTTGTGATCTATGATTCTCATGTTCCATATTTCTAAATGATGACTGAGCCAATTAATAATTCTTTGGACAATATCAATGTAACACTTAAAAAGTATCTTCATCAATTCTCTGAGAATTCTATACAATGTGTTTTGATCATATGTACCTTCCATGTTCCTTCCCCTAACTCTTTACAGATCTATCCTCACCTCCAACTTTGATATTAACTCCTTTTACTTTCAAAGCAGATTCTTATAGACTAATAAGATTGCCTATTTGCCTCGAAGATTGATGTTGATTACCACTGTGAGATTACTGGTTGGAGGATGGCTTTGATCCTCAAAATGGCCAGAATTAGAGGTCCTGCTGAGATACAAATCTTATACTTAAAAAGTAAAGTCAGTTAGACACAGCATCAAACTTCCTTCTAAATATCTGTGCTAGATGCCATAGACAAAAGCCATTCTTGGTGTTAATCAGAGAAGCCCTTCTTTGAAACGAATAACCATGAATACAGAGTTATAGCTGCCTAAGATGTTGAGAATCAGGGAAAGCTGAGGACTGAATCCTAAACAAGACATTTACACACGCCCACTAAGGTTCCGGAAAAAGTGTGGAAGAAATGTCAGGAATCTTGTGCATATTGGGAGATAGAATGAAAGGCTGTGAGGTGTCATTCTTTAAAGTCTTCAGAACTCCTGAAATCATGAACTCACAACTGCAGTGAACTTTACTTGGCCCACAGAAGACTGAACCTATCGATAGCCAGTCATGGATCAGGTAGAGGCTCACTGCTAAGTGATTGTCTTCAGTTATGGATCCATTGCTGCGTCTGCTGGGCTTCAGCAGATAGCTCCAAACCCATCTGTACAGATGGCTCTAGTTAGATTTTGTGGGCCACAAATCAAATGTGATAGACATGAATGTGAGAAAGAGTTTTTTTTTTTTTTTTTTTTTTTTTTTTAGGAGAGAGAAAGCTGGTAGAGAAGTGTGGTAGGGAAAAGAGAAGGGATGGGGCGAGAAAGGTCATTTGCAAGGTGCGTGAGTGATATTTTCAAAGAATAAACTTCACTAACAGAAAAGCTCAGTTAGAGTTTGAAATCTCTGGGTAACAAAATAATTAAGTTTGAGACATTGACGCATTTATAACAAGAAAAGTAACTTTTATAAAAAGGCAAAGAGCTGAGAATCTTAAGAAGTCATTATATAGATCAGAACCTCAAATTTCCATAGAAAGCAAAGCTTTCACCAAACAGAAGGAAGAAAGTAAGTAAGTAAGGGAGGGAGGGCAGGATGAAGAGAGAGGGAGATATAGGTTAGAATACTGGAGGGAAGGGAGAGAAGAAGGAAGGAAGGAAAGGACGAAATGACAGAGTGTGGAAAGAAGAGGAAAAGAAGGGAAGCAGGAGGAGGAAGAGGCAGAATAAGTGGAGGAAGAGGAAGGCAGAACACACATATAGTTTAGCTAGATATTTTCTCCACAATGTAGTAACAATGAAGTCTGTATCAAGACATATAAGTCCAAGCCATGGTTTACCTGTAAGAAGTGGTTGGTGTGGAGGAGTTGACAAATGGCCACCAGTCCAGAACCTATTATTTGCTCAGTTTTCTTTGATCTCAATAGAAGATTGTCATGGCTAAGTTAAACACAGTCAACTTCAACTTCTTCTTCTTCTTCTTCTTCTTCTTCTTCTTCTTCTTCTTCTTCT
>NW_021604604.1:15599255-15614255 GCF_004785775.1 Grammomys surdaster | reverse complement strand
TGTTCAGCCTGTTGGACCAGCCATTATTCCAGCCCAGATGCAGGCTCTGCTTTGCCATGTATTGCTCCATCCCGGCTGACATGTATAGTTCTGGGTGTTGGCTCCTCCTATGCAGTCACATTGTGCTCAGTGATGTCTGAGTCATTGTGTGACCTCCTTCTCCCATTTCTATCTTTATTTTGGTCCTTCTCTGAATCTTCCATTGATAATGCTTCTTCTGCCTTACATTAATTATTTCCCATTTCTTTTCTAATGAGTTATACATTTCTTAGCGGTATACACTTAAAGAGGGTACATACTTAAACTTTAGAGTTAGACATAGACTTTAAAGCAAAATTCTGTGTTTCCTAGATGCTTTAAATAGTATGGACATTAGCAATTATGGTACACATCAATACCTTTGTCTTAAGACCAATGTACATTGTGGGCCAACATAGTATCTCAGTTAGGAATCAAGGATCCAATTTTTTTTCTTGTCAGTTTTCAATGTGACTTAATGAATTTGTTCACAGTAAGTGTTAGCAATTATTCACATGTGTTGCTGGTAGAGGGGCCACAACTTAGTTATTACAAGGAATGTATCTGCAGTGCCCAGCTCTCTTCAATACCTAACGAAATAACTCCTCAAGGGATAGGGCAGGGAAGATGCATCCCATTTTCTACTTTCTTTGATCTTAGCACATCTTTCTTATAATTTACCTAATATTTGAAGATTGGAAAAAAAACCATTTTACAGGAGATAGATGTAATTGGTCTGGCTTTTAGGAGTGAGGGGTACATTTACAAATACTTTAACTTCTGTGTGAACTGTCCCAACCAGCACAAGTGTAAGGCATATGTGGCTTTAGGTTTTGATACATGACTAATTAATTTGCCTTACTGACAGTATTTATCCTAAAAATGAATTTTCAGTTATTTTTACAATAATGACTTCTATGCCTAGGCACCTCCTCTTTCAAACTATCAACTCATCAGACAACCAATCAATAAATGATCACCTCAACGCTACAATGACAGAACGTGTGAGGAGTTGAAGAAGTCCTGAGTGGAAATGTATTTCTGATAAGGATCAGTGTCTCAGACCCTTGGGAACTGGCAAACCTCCCTCCAGGGGAGGCTTAGAGGCCTGGAGGCAAAGCCTTCTTCTGGTCCAACTACAGGTACTTATAAAGGATTGATCAGTGTGTGCAAAAACTAGACACTGCAGCTTCCTCCTGAAGGATAATGGTAAATTAAGACTTCTCCCCTACAGAGACCTCCTACTGAGACCAGCTATCTGCCTTCTAGTGCTGTATGTTCCAAGTTGATGCTTAGGTGGTCCATCAGAGCAAGCATGGCCCACCTGACCCAGATTTCCCTTATGTATGTCTGTCCTTTCTTCACCTCAGTCAAGTTTCCAGGATCAAGCAGTGCAGGACATGGCAAGAAACTACAGAGACATAAAAGAGGTTATTGAGATGAACTGGGTTACAGAGTCCCAGAGCAGGGCAATTCAGAAGTCCCATTCAAAGCTTCCATTTCATGTATTTCCTGGTTTGGCTTTGGGGAGGTTTCTCAACTTTCCTCTAAGAATGCTATTTTTACTGGGTTGTTGGGCCAAAGTCATGGGATAAACTGTGTTTGAGACCAGTTACCTCAAGTAATACGTCAGTTTGCTCAAGTTTCCAAGGTGAAGAAGGGCTGGGTAGCAACATATAGTCTTTGTGTGTGTGTGTGTGTGTGTGTGTGTGTGTGTGTGTGTGTGTGTGTTGGTTCATACTAAAATTGGTCACAGTGTGTTTTAGTTTTAATTAATGACATTATTTTTATCCCATACAGTAATAAGGGCAAAATGTTTTTCAATGGATTCCTGGTAGAGCTAATAGAGAATTTGTTTTAATAATTCTGTATGACCTCCGAGTTTCAATTACAGAAGAGAAGAAAATGCAAAAGTATCATTACAGTATAACAGAAAAGGAGGGCAGCGTGATAAAGAATTTTAATTAATATCATATCAGACATATCATCCTTTCTAGAAGACAGAGTACTGAAACACTGTGACCAAGAAAGTACTTAAAAGGTAAGAAAACCAGACAGGTACCCCATACCTGTAATTCCAGCACTTGCGAGGCTAAGGCAGGAGGATTGCCATGAGTAAGGAGTTTCCAGTGTCTCAAAACACAACAGAATGTCAAAACAAAGTGTGGAGAAAGCCGATGGTAAAATGTAAGAGGCTTATAAGAGCTGGTGGTCTTAATGAGGATGCCAAGCCTAAAAGACATGGTTTCTTTCTGGAACAAGGTTTGGAAGGGATAACCAAAGTTGCTGGGAACCAGATGTCCTTCCAAGGAAAAAGAGAAGGCACTTTAGGCCATTCATTTTAAGATTCGTTCTCTTCTAGTTACCCTATCAACAATAAACCAGTTTACCTCAAAAGTCAGGCTTCCATCTACTCTCTCAGGCCTGTTTCTGTTGTCATAACAAAATACCCGAAGCTGGGTGCTTTTAAAGAGTTGTTTTGGCTTACAGTTTTAGTGGGTTTAAACAAATTGGTACAGGTTTTCTGGTAATGGCTTTCTGACTGCATCAAAATAGCTTAAAAGAAAAACGGAAGAACAGTCATATGAAGAAGGGATCCCAAGACAAGTCTCAGAAATCAGAAAGCTTCAGCAGCCAGCTTGCTTTTTGTAGGATAGTCTGATCTTGCAGAACACAGAAACATATTGGGGTTGCATGAAAACTTTACTAATCCTTCTCAAGGGCAGCATGTCTGATAACCTAGTTACGTTCTATGGGGCCACACTCTTTAAAGGTACCAACACTGCTCAACATCACCACACTGGGGCTCACTGTGTTCTAGCACTTGAAACTCTCAAGGACACAGTCAAACCGTTTTGAAACCATGGCACTCACTACTGTCTTGGCAAGGCTTCAGGGCGCTCCCACAGTCGATCCGCTCATCAGAAATGCCTTCAATGAAGTGGAAAATCCTTTAATTCTCTTGTTAGAAATTAAAGGGAGATGCCTGATTGAGGACATATTTTGACATTTCACGATGAAGTAGAACGAACCTGTGAATGAACAAATGAATGAAATAATGCGCCGACATAGTTGATATCTGTTTTTTTCCCTTCCTGTTTTGATCTCAGCAGTAGTTAAGCCAAAGTAGAGGAAGGATATAAAGGCTTCACTGCTATGAGGCTGGAAAGTCATACAGTAGCCTGACTGAGAAGGCTATTTCTGCCTTGCTGTGTACATGTAGAGATAGATCATAGATCATAGTGTGAAGTTCTCCACCGTGCTATAGCACCCACATTTATCAGGAGCTGGCAAGCGTTGTTTCATGTACACAACCCTCTATAGAGGGTTTCAATTTGGTAGGATTCATTACCAAATCTCCCAATACCTGTGAATTCCTTTATTTTATTGTTTTCTAGTCTTCTTTCTCTACAAAGCATCGAACTGTTATGTGATTTGAGCAAGTTAATAATGAGGACAGTTAACATCAGTGAACATCCAGGACAGTGAGTTACAGTGAAATTGGGACCAAAGTCCAGGTCTGTAGAGTTTCTATACTTTCTTAGTTCCCTGTGTCTCACTGAGTTTGATTGTCATTTGTTCTAGTTGTTTTCTGTGTGCATGTGTTTGTGTGTCTGTGGATGTGCATGCACATTCTTCAGGACATGTCTATCTTTTTTAATTGAGTCAGAAAATCTCACCAGCCTCTAGATAGCTTGATTAGGCAAGTCTGGTTGGCTAGTAAGCCCTAGGGATTCACATGTCTCCCTAGTGTTGGGATTGTAAGTGTACCTGATTTTGTTTTCTTTTACCTTAATGTAGGCGCTGGAAATGGAATTCAGGTTCTTGACCTCATAATGCAAGTAGTTTATTGACTGAGCCATCTTCCCAACCCCCTCTCACCGGGTTTTAGTAGTGATCTGAGAAAATGTTTCTCTCAGTTTTACACAAATGGGTTGTCTAACTTGGGTGTGCACATTTTTGAATTCTGAACTGTTTAACTCAATGGCTCTCAAACTTTCTAATGCTGCAATCCTTTAATACAATCCCCCATGTTGTGGTGACTCCCAACCATATTACCTTGTTACTTCACAACTGTAATTTTGCTACTGTTCTTAATACTAATATAAAGATCTGATATACAGGATATCTGATATGAGATCTTTAGAGGGGTCATGACCCACAGGTAGTAAATCACTGGTTCACGTTTTCACTTACACTGACATTGCCTGCATTTTGTTTCATTTACACTTACCTAGTATGCCTTTTCCCATGACTATATGACCTTCCTTGTTCTAAATCACAAGGTAATATTAGTGGTAATGAGGTCTTTCAGTTTAGCTTCATTATGAGAGAGACTGGTTAGTTAGTCACAGTTACATGATGGAAGAAAAAATAATCAGGATTTGTACCTCAAAGATAAGTACAGAATTTTGGAAAATATGTCTGTCTTCCATTCTTATTCATTTTCTTTTTTTGAATTTGTAAATATGCTATTCAAGGGGACAATATGAGCTTCATAATTGTAAGGTTAGTAATAACCATGAAAGATAGAGCAAATGGATTCCAGCTTAATTCTAAAATCTCTGTCAGCCTTGGGCTGGAGTGTGTGACACTGGGGCTGGCCTTTGTTACCGTGCGCATTGCCATTTTAATGTTACAGATTGTTAATTTTGATGCTGAGATTCATTTTTCTCTCATCTTTTGACACCCATCCTTACTCAAAATGATCTTGTCAAGCTTGGATTTTGTCCTGTTTCTAGTTCCCACCCACATTTCTCTCTTGTCTATAGCTTCCCATGGCATGTGTGTGTTTCCAGAGACAACAAGGATTAACAAAGATCCCACAACCAACTTCCAGTCTGTGTAGGGAACTCTGGTGAGTTTTCTGAGCTAGTGAGCACAACAAGGGATATTCATAGTGATGTTTTAAGGATGTCTTAGTTTTCAAACTGTCATACACGTATTCATACGTTTGATGGGAGAAGTGTACCTAGGATAATGCAATGAGTGGTACAGACTTAAAAGCAAGGTGTGGTGTACTATTTGTGAATCATACAATTTATTAATTCATATCAGTGAAATGTGGACAACTTCATAAACATGAGTAAACCACATCGCCACTGGAGGACCTTCACATTTGAGGTCATGGACCAATGATCATTGGAGAACTTTCAAATACAAGGTCTCCTAAGGTCTATTAGAGGACCTCTGATTTAGCTACTGATGCAGCTTTTGGTGATGTAGATCAAAATATGAGGATAACAGGATTATAGGAGTGAACTTTGTTATAGATCACGGGATCTTGGAGAATGTTGTTTGGGAAGTCTTTCTTACCTGACCCATGGGTTTATGAAGAGTTTTGATTCGTTTTTAACTCCTCTTTTCTTCTGGGATGTACTGGAGACCAAAGCCAGGGCTGGTAAACACTAAAGAAGCACTTGCTGCCACTAGGCTACATCTTCAGTCATAGATCTGATAGGCTTTACGTGTCCTTAAAAGTTCTCAAGGGTATTTTAAAGCTTGAAATCTGCCATCTGAATTGTTCTCTGTGTGTTTCATCTGTTTCTTCATGTAAGGCAGGAACAGTGTGTGTGTGTGTGTGTGTGTGTGTGTGTGTGTGTGTGTGTGGTGTGTCCAGGTAGAATACAGAATCTCACAACCTACTTCTGTTTTCACTTTCTATAGGGAACTTCAGTCATTTTTCCATCCAGGTGAGCTAGTGAGCATGGCAGGGGACATTTACTTCATAGCAGTGTTCTGAGGAAGCCTTTGTCTTCAAGTTGGCAGTTTCGTTGTTGAGGAATGTTGATATCTGACACGTGGTCTGCAGATTCATTTCTTTAATGACAACAGCCTTAAAACACTAGGTCATGGAAAGAACATAGTTGATAAAGAAAGAAATCAAACTACTGCCCAGATAAGCTAGATGATCTGAAATTAATTCATTTTTCTGTCCCTCGGGACATCATGTTGACAAAATGTGGGATATATAGATGCAAAAGAAAAACAAGAAAATTCATGTCATTTTTCTATCAAAGGATAATAACAGTTAACCATTTTGTTGATTATGTTTTGACTCCTTAGCTTCCTTTATTGTTTAAATATCATGTTTTACACAAACATATCAGCTTTTACTGAGAGGTAGTCATCATCAGATTAATTGATCACATTAGATATGATCAAATTCATAGCGTTTTGAACATACAAGAACGGATTATGGAAAGCAAAATTCCTCTCCCCACACTAATCTCATAGAACCACAGATATCCAGAAACTTTTCAGCTTTACGTACCATCTTAGGGAGCTATCACATAGGAGCTGAAAGCTTAAAGGACATAAATTATAACAATAATAGTATGGTTATTGCCAAAAGAACTAATGTATTGACTGATGAGTCATCAAAACTGCATGAGACAGTCTTTTCTGTTTTAGCTGATCAGCTGAGTTTAAATAGATTAAGAAAGTTCTCACGTGTGTGTGTGTATGTGTTTGTTCACATGTATGTGATTGTATGTGTATGCATGTGTATGTACTGACACATGGGTATCAGTGTAAATTGCAAGACTGATTCCAATGTCTTTCTCAGTTACTCATTATGTTATGTACTGAGACAAGATCTCTTGCTGACTCTGAGCTAGTCTGCCTGGCTTGCTTGTTCCCAGGATTCCCATCTCTGCTTCCTGAGCATTGGAATCATCCCCTTGCCCTGCTTTTTATGTGAGTTCTGGGTATCTGAACTCTGGTCCTCACAATTACTCATGTGACAAGTGCTTTTCTTTCGTAGCTGTCTCCCTGGCCTGAAGAAATGTCAGTTAGAGATAGCTCAGTCTGTTAAGCCCTTGGTGTATGAGTATGAGGACCAGAGTTTGCTCTCCAGAACTCATGTTAAAAATGAAATAGAATCAGACATGTTGGTGTATTTGTCATCCTATTTTTGGGGAGGCAGAGACAAGAGGATCCCTGATGTTCAGTGACCAGGTAGCCTAATTGAATTTGCATGCTCCAGGTAAATGACAGCTTTTGTCTAAAAAGAAAACAAAAACAAACAAACAAACAAACAAACAAAAAGTCATGATGCAGTGACATTTGAGGTTGATATTTTGTCTCTGCTCCCATCCTCTATCCTGCATCCCCCATCCCAGAGTGTCTCCTGCATATACACAAAAAAAAATCGAAGAAAGACAAAATAAGGGGAGAAGGATAAAAACAAGAGAAAATAGAGAACAAACAAACAAACAAACAAACACACATACTTCTGCAAAGCTACATAGTAAGTGATTAGCAGATTTCAGCCATCAGACCCTAGAGTCAACACCCCTTAAAAACAATGGTCATCTGCTCTTTGGATCGTTTCAAATCCTGTACTCTTAGGGTATATCCCAAAGAAGCCTTTCTATTTTGGACTGGAGTAGAGCCCTGATGGACCAGCATTTAAGCATCATCCAAGTACATGTTTATGATGACAGGAGTTCTTTATATTCAGTCTGCCTTATGTCATAAAAAGAGAAATAAATGCCTATAGACAAACTTCAATCCATATGTTATACTCTAACTAAATAAATCAACTCAACTTTTTATCCTGTTCAGTTCTTCTCATCCATCCACTCCTGGAACAGTCTCTACCCTTAACTGTAATTCTCAAGGCAGTTTGACTTTTTTCCCTCAAAAAATGTTAGCACAGGAAGGTCACCAAGCGCATGCAGATATTCAGGACCCTGAGCCCAGTCTTCAAGAAGGAAGTCGCTCCCTGGTTGGTTTTGCTTACTATGGACTCTTTCAGGCTTTGGAGAAAACAGGAAAAGAGAAAAGAAAGGAAAATTTCTCAAGGGTTTCCCCAACAATTTATTTAGAATATTTCCCCCCTCAGGGACTGGTTTCTATTCCAACATCTTTCCATTTCGCCACAGTTTCATTTTTTACTTAATCCCTATATAAACAGGCGTTCCAAGTCCTATACATCTCAGAGCAGGTAATTATCTCTCTGACTCATCCCACTCACACTTACTGAGCATCATTCTGGGCAATGAAAATACTGATAAACAATCGAGCTCCAGTCCTTAGGGACAGCTGCATCTAGTGGGACAGGGAGGCAAGGATAGAATTACAGAGCAGCAGCAGTAGTGTCACAGGATGCCCACCCACAGAACTAAGCAGGGTGCAGAGGGATCCCAGAAGATGCACTCTCAGACGTGGGAGACACCAGAGGCTGCTTTCTGTCGGTGAAAAATAAATATCCATCACACACATTTTGCTCATCACGTGACTTCCACTTCTATTGAAATCTTTTCTCCTGAGCTCTGTAACCTCAACAACAATAGCATACATGCAAAGAGAAATGTAGAGGGGATTGAGACCCATGCTCCAGAAAAAGCAATTCGGTTTCTTTTGAAAAAACCATGAAAAGAAATGCATCCCTAAACTCAGCAGAACACATTTCATAAATAGGAACAGCCATCTTCAACCCTGGGTGATTCTGTATCAAAAGGAAACACAGCTCCTACAAATATCTGACACCACAAGGAGGGAGAAGTTTGCCTTAGCTGGTCTATCTTGACAGGTTCAAGTTGCAAAAACAAAAACAGAACAAAACAATACAAAACAAAACAAAAAAACCCCAACCAAGCACAAATGCCGAAAACACAGACACACCGCCCTCAGAGGTGTGATCTTGTGCCCTTCCCCCTAGGCAATGGGCCGCACTGTAATTTCACACTGCTAAGAACGCATCCATCTCCAGTGGAGACTGTTAGCTGCAGAAACCCAATGGAAACTGCCATTCTGGAAACTTTCTCATCGAAGGAGAAGCAGTCCAGAGGGCTTCCGTGTAATGCCAGTGAACTGTAAAATTAGTTCCAAATGATGAATGCATTCTGTTACCCCCTATAAATGTTCAAGCCACAAAGTGTTCAAGTTGTGTCCTTCATGACATTATGTATGCTTAGCAGGTTTCGACTGTCTTTTACTGAGCTTGGATGTCCAGTCAAGCGAGAGAGCACTGCCTTTAATTTTTTTTTCAATCTTTACCTACTGTATTTGGGGGATGTTTTGCATTGCCAGGGCTTGATTATTCTTCAGCATCATTCTCTCTTGATTCCTGCTTGCCTGAACATCATTGGAATGGGAGGCGTTGGAAGTTAACAAGTGTCACAGGATTTGGGTCAGCAGAACTGGTCACACGAGGTGGATCCAGGAGAAATGGGTGTCAACTATGGTTGGCTTCCCTGGGTGTTCTTGACTCTATCCCAGGCGTGCAATGCACTTGGCAGTTAACATGCTAGGGTTAGTCATCTAACCCTTATCCTGGCCTACTTACATTCTTGTTCTCAACTTTAAGACAGGACACTTTAAAACTCCTTTCAATAAGAATTGAGTGGGAAGATAAGGATAAGTAAGGTTTGGGGAAGCTGAGTGGGCAATAGAGTTGATTTAAGATGTAATGGGGAAAAGGGCAGAAGTGATCATGGAACAAGCTGGAGACGTGAATTGGAAAATAAGCTTGAAAAATAGGTTAAATTGATCTATGATGTCTCTTGAGGAAATGGTTGAGTTTAGAAGTAGAAAACAGGGAGCCATGACTAGGAGGTTATAACTGGGAAGGTGACAAGGTAAGAGAGAAGAAGCTCAAGTAAAGTTAGTGCCTGGGGTTGGGTGGAGATCTGTGCTTAAGGACTTGGCTGATATGCAGAAGGCCCAAGGTTCAAAACCCAGTACTGCAAAATCAACCAACCAAACCATCAAACAAGCACTACTACTGCCAATAAAGACAAAGTCTTACAAGCTTCTTCTGCTGGTGATATGTAAAAGCTACAGATAGAGGTGAGTGAGGGAGACTAGAAGGAGAATATTCACTAACATTTCTTTGGAAAAGAAAGGACCTCATCACAGTGGACTCTATGGAGATAGAAAGAAAAGAACAGAAAATAGGATGTGTTGGTTAGTTTTATGTCAACTTGACACAAGCAGGAATCATTTGGGAAAAGACTACGAAGTGAGCAAAAGCTTAAATAAAATCCCTGTGGTCAAACCTATAATGCATTTTCTTGATTGATGTTTGAGGTGGAGGGTCCCCGCCCACTATGGGTGGGGCCACCCTTGGGCAGGTGGTCCTGGGGGGTATAAAAAAGCATACTGAGCAAGCCACGAGGAGCAAGACAGTATGCAGGCATTCTCCCTGACCACTACTTCAGTTCTTGGTTCTAAGTTCCTGTCTTGAGTACTCCCCTTTACTTTCTTTGATGATAGCCTGTGATGTGAATCTCTCACAGATGAAATCAACCCTTCCCTCCCCAAATTACTTTTGGCTCTGCTATTCACTGAGACAGGGTCTCTCACTTTCACAGAGCTCAAATAAACTACTTTGGCTGGCCAATGTTCCAATGATCCTCCTGTCTCTACCTTCCCAGTACTAGGTCCGTAAGCATGCGATAGATGGAGTGCATTCTGGGGTTGGATTCGGGTACTCTTGCTTGAACAGGACGTTACTTACCAAGCCATCTTCTCCACTTCTAAATTTTTACTGTTTCTCTTCTGGTTGCTGTTTTCCCTAAATCTGGTCTTGCCTACAGCTGGTTTCATATACGAAACATCTGGAATTGACATGACTCAAAAAGCAAGTACTCCCCTGCCTGGAATGCCCCTGGCATGAAGATTCTGCTGCTTCTTATAGTCCCTTCAAGTCACAGCTGGTCTGTCGAATCTCCCCACCTCCGTCTGCAGCAGTTTCCTCCCTCAAGGAACAGGGAGAGTTCCCACCTGGTTCATTCACGTGGAGCACATCAGGAGGACCTTGCTGCGGCTCTTGTAGAGCCCCCTCTGAGCAGAGGTGAAATATAGCCAACTTTAAATCCTCAACCAGCAAAATGCTCTCCACGTGGTAGATACTTGCTGAACTGCGTTGCTGAAAGGATTGCCTGGATCTGCTGTATGATCCGTAGCAGGTTTTTGACCTCTTTCAAGTTAGTTTCTTTATCTGTAATGTAGGGTTGTACATTGTGACACACCACGGGGAGGGCTTCAAAAGGTAACGTGTGGAGCAACTAGCATATAGGAAGCATCTGATTAGTGATTGTGGATATTAAATAGACTGAAAGAAGCGAAGGGCATTAGGTCTACTTAACCACAGAGCTTGGAGAGTGAGTAGAAAGTTCTGTGCAGAGATGAGATGGTGAATCCTTTGGCTTTGAGTGAATGGTCAGAAATACCTCTTTGGCAATTCCATTGGAGAATGTAATGGAGTGAGAACACAGCCTCTGTAAAGGGCCAGAAGAGCTCAATCGGTGAAGTTTCTGTGCATGCAAAGGTCTTCAGGGGAAAATGCGGTTGATAGGAAATAAAAGGAGCAAAGATCAACAAAACATATATCCTTGGGGATCAGTCGGATGGCTCAGTGGGTAAGGGTGCTTGTGGCCAGGCTTAATGACATGAGTTCTATTCTCAGGTCCCATGAAGTAGAAGGAGAGAGCAGCCTTTTACAGATTGTTTTCCCCTGATCATCACACAGCGGCTGTGGTATGAGCCTTCTCTCCAAGAGATAAATAAATGAGTGTAATAAATATTTTTTAAAATGTTCTTGGAGTACCCGAGCAAAGGAGAGTCACCTAAAGTGGATGGTCCCTTAAGCTCCTTTCTATACATCCTACTGTAGGAATTATTTTCATTTTTATGTTGTGACACTTTGACACTATTTAAAGTGATAGCTCTCCGAGGTCATACAAAGACAATTGACCACATGTCTATCCCAAACAGATGGCCAGGATGCATTTGGCTGATGTTGTTCAACTCTACTCACAAGTTCTCTTCTCTCTTGATACTAATTATGTTCCTTTGGACACTGTGTCCTAGCTAAAAGATCAGTGCCTCACTGAATTAAAATAAAACATTACAAAGACTGAATTTGAACCAACATGTGGAAGAACAGTCTTTTCCCCCCAGGCTCCAACTTGGAAATGAGTAAGGTCTGCTCATCTCAGGCAGTTAAGTAGAGCAGGTGTTACCCTGACCATGTCACAGGTGAGGTCAGAGAGACACCCATTTCCTATTTCCTCCAAGACAATCCAGGTGTAGATGTTTTATATTGGTAATTCACTGAGTAGTGGTTTGAATTCATAACTAAAACATAGCGAGACTATTGATACTTCTGTCACAGGTTTTATATTTTAAAGATCACCACTCCCCATCACTCCACCTCCTACCACTACCCCAGGCCCCAAACAATCGAAACCTTTTCAGTGTTACAGGGCCTATTGGAATATTGCCCCCTTTGGAATCTTTTTAGGATATATCGCCATGCTCTAATTTGAAGACAGCTTGTGGTGAATTTGATATAAGTTTGAGAAAACATAATAATGTTGGCTGAATTGGTGTGTACCCTTAATCCCAGCACTAACAAGACAGAGGCAGGAGGATCTCTATGAGTTTGAGAGGAGCCTGGTCTATGCTGTGAGTTCCAGTCCAGCAAATGCTGCATAATGAGACCCTACCTCGAAAGACAAAATAAAAGGAAAGAAACATCCCTGTAATAGAACCTTGAAGTGACATGAGATGTGTATAGTAAGGAAAATGGTGTTAAGTATACACACCATTGTGTTTTGTCTCAGCCTTCTCTTATGTACACAGTTACTGCAGTTCAGATTTTATGCACTTTTCAAAGATAATATTTTAAAGCCTGGCCATTATCCACCATGGATGTCATAAAAAATTCCACCCTGAATCACGTTTCTTGAGCAATTGCATGCCTAGTCTTAGGGAGCCTTAGATTCCATATCTGTGGACGTCAATAAATGTAGGTTGAAAGTAGTTGAAAAAAATTGCAAGTTTACTTGACAGACAGAATTGTTGCTGCTATTGTTATTCCTTAATCAATCTATGTAAATTTAGAACAGTTTGTAAGTTGGGTGTGGTGATGTATGTCTGGAATTTGATCACTTGGAAGGTGAGTCAGGAGGATCAAGAAGTCAAGGCCAGCCTCAGCTAAAAAGGAAGTTGGAGGCTAGCCTAGGCTATAGGAGACTCTGTAAAGCAACAAGAAAAAACAAGAAAGTGAAATTTATGTAACAATCCCAGTGTATTGGCAATCAGAAGACTTTGGAGAAGATTGAAAAAAATATATGAATATTTCAAATGCAAATATTACAGTTGTACACAGAGCACAGGCTTTGATGGCCACCCCACAAAGCTATCTCCGCATAGATACAGAGGAAGATCCGTGTTTGCCAAATTTACCACCCCTCAGAGGAAGTAGGAAAGCAGCTGGGCTGAGGTTTCTCTGAGCCACTGGCCCAGCCCCTAAAGCAAAGCATGCATTAATCATCTTGAAATGACCCCTTCACGGATGGTAGCAACAGCCTCTCCTGGCTTTCTTTAAAGCTGAAGTCACTCAAGGTGGGGATGGTGGCATACACCTGTAATCCTAACAGTTGGAAGACAGACGGGGGATTGTAAGTTCATGAGCACTTTAGGCAACATAGTGAGATGCTGTCTGAAACAACAGCAACAGCAAAACAACAACAACAGCAAAAACAACAACAACAACATCAACAAACCAACCAAAAAGTCCTGAAGATGTGGCTCAGTGGCAGGGCTCTTTCTTACCATGGACAGATGAGGGCCTGGGTCCATCCTTAATTAAGAAAAAGAAAAAGAAAAGAAAAAGAAAAACCAAACAATTAGGACCACTCTTGTAGCTTTTCTGACTCAGCACTGAATTTTATATAACGACTAGAAGCATCTGCCCAAACTTACCATTTAAAAATAGTTTATAGTAATTTCTACTCCTTGTGACAGGTATCTAACTTAAAAATTGGACTATTTTCTTACTTATTAGACATCATTATATACACCACCCCCTATAAATCAATCTTTGTGCTCTAGATTTACTAAGAAAGGCCAAAAGTAATTAGATTATGATGATGATGATAGAGGAGGCATGGTCACATTATTTGTGCTACTCCGGAGTCTTAGGTTGGGAGGATCACAATTCTAAGGTCTGCTTAATGGGTAGACTGAGTTCCAGGCCAGGCTGGGAAAGATTACAAGCATGGACAGCTTAGAGAGACTTAGTCTCAACAAAGTGAATGGAAGACTGGGCGTGTAGTTCAGCAATAGTTTGCCTGGCATCGGTGGGGCTCCAGGTTCAAATCCTGGTATTGAAAGATACAAATCCAATAGCTTTCCAAAGTTATATCTACAGTCTATTTGATGTTAATAGGATCATTAACTATATCTAGGATTCCAGTTCTTCAGGTGAGAATCATTCTGAAATTGCCTATACTCATTTCTCTTTGTTCCTCTGCCAAGACGTTCCATCACCTAAACACTGTCCTGGGGCCAAACTTCCCACCTGGGAAGGAAAAGTACAGAGGCTTGATGTTGTCATTACCTCCAGGAAAAGCCATCCAGAAGTTCTAAAGCCAATAATCTACCCGACAGCCCCTCCCTCCTTCCCTCCCCAGAGTGTCCCCATGCAGACACTCCCTGAATTAATAGGGAGGTAAAACAAAACCTCATTTCACAAGTGTAGCAACAACAGAGCATATGCTTCTGTATATAAGATTCTGTATATAAGATTCTGTATATAAAATTCTGTATATAAATACAAAGAAGGAAACTGGACTTTCCTAAAAGAAAAGTGTCCAAAATTCTCCACCAAAACACACTTACCTATATGAGTTTCAAAAATTGTCCATCATAGAGTAAATGTACATTTGATCTTCTCTGGTCAGATCGCATCATGTTATGCAGGTTTTCATGCCTGTAAAATGTACTGGTAGTGTGGAGGGAGGAACCTTAGCTGTTGAATAGCTGCCGTTTGTATTAAGATTGCCTGGGTATGTAGCTGATTCCACAATTCATTGTCACGTGATCTCGGACAAACTGATGAATATCTGTTACTCAGTTCTTCATCTGTAAGACAAAAATGAAAGAAAATCTTTCCCTTTGAAATATGCCTAGCTGAACACACACACACACACACACACACACACACACACACACACACACACA
>NW_021604604.1:15569300-15599245 GCF_004785775.1 Grammomys surdaster | reverse complement strand
ACACACACACACACACACACACACACACACACACACACACACACACACATTTGTATTGGTATGATCTTCTTGTATGAGATATTAGGTAATCATCTAATGGCAGCAATGAAAATCAGCTAATTGCTTCAAAAGACGTAATCAGAGGGTTCTGATGCAGGAGAATGAACCATGAATAAGTTATTTATGAAAGTTTAGAACCATAATTTGAGTATCTACTAGACTAAAGTTTGTGAAAAGAACTCAATTCCTCTGATGATGAAAGAGAAAAATACCAAGTGAATGACTCTGTTACTGTAACTGTTACTGGAAGACAAAGTAAAAAGATAGCTAAGTGAATTTAAGCAAATAACGTAAGGCAGTTAAATAGTATCTAATCACACCTCTTGTGAATATATAATATTTTGTTGAGTATTATATTCTGCTATATTTACATATTTTATAATTGTATTTGAGCTATGTAATAAAAGTGAACTTCTGTGTATCTGTTGTATCTATATGTTAATATATTTTCAAAAAAACAAATATTCTAAAACGTCTGTATTTGAAAATCAGTATTAGCACCCCAGGAGCTGGTGTGAAAGCTTATCCAAATGATAGTTATTGTTATTGAATACAGATGGGGCCTCCAGAGCTCTTTACTGTGCCTGAAGGGACCACTCTAAAGATACTATTGTTTAAATGATCAGGAACAAGAAGTTATTAGAGATCTTCTCCAGATCTCGGCTTGTACTGGCGCTGGTACCAGAGGGCAGAACGCCATCTACTGAACCTTGCTTTTTATTCCTGAACCTATCTCTCCATCTCGAGACGTTAATGATCATAATAAACTTAATAAGATGTAACACTTTATAATCATTAATTAGTTAATCTGCAGAACATCTTTGTGAAGTAGGAAGAGGTCATTGCCCTGTTATTCTTTATTACTCATGGGATCTAGAGATAAAGCCATTGAGATGTAGGCATTGTACTACACAGCATCTTCTGTTCAACTTCCTTGAGTGACTCAGGAGAAAATACATCTGATAGTAAAGGTTGGAGTTCAGACTTCTGGAGGAAGTTTTCCAGAACCTTGTAACATTCCCATTCTCTGGTTCTATCTACCTCAGGGACCTGTGGATACACAGGCCTTGGCGTTTGTGGTCAAATCTCATATCAAGAACAAAATCCAAGACACTGAATATCTTAACGTGGCTTTTGTGTATTATTTTCCTCTGAGCAATATGAACAGTGTCCACTTCCCTTCTTTTTCTTGAAGGTAAAAAAGGATGTGCACAGTTTCTAATTTTTTGGAATCTTTCCCAAACTCACAGTCATCAACTAGGTTTATTCTGGATTCCTCTGTGTTTTATGTGTTTCTAGCACATCTCACTTAGAGGATTTTTAGAATACTTGTTTCCAGCTTGTTTGTGATGGCATGCATCTGTATGCTTGCAACTACCATGGCAGACCTAGGGCAGAAGGTTGTACTGAGCCCAGAGATTTGAGTCCTACCTAGATAATGTAGTGAGACTCACATCTCAGACAGACAAACAAACAAACAAACAAGAAAACAAACTTGTCTCCATTTTGTCTCTTGCATTTTGTAGCAAATGTGAGAACATTTGGTCCTTGGCAATGATATCAAAGGTTAAAGTTTACTTTGTAAGTTCTACAAATCGTATCTTCTCTATATTATTCTTAAACAAAAAAGTTCAAAGTAGCTTTTACATTTCTAAAATCAAAACAGAATCATTTAGAAATAGAGTATTAAGTTGAAGACTCTCTAGTCTGTCTTTTATTTAGTCTTTTCTCAATGATTGATTTGCTCAATAAGTGTATGCTAACAAAAATGAACAAATCAAATGGCAATTTAATTATTTAATGAATCAATTCATTTTTCCAAAACAGGTATTTTTCTGTGTATAGTTTTTTCCTGTAACTCGTTCTGTAGACCAGCCTGGCCTCGAACTCACAGAGATCTGCTAGCTTCTGCCTCCCAATGTACTGGGATTAAAGGCGAATACCCACACTGCTCAGAAAGTAGTTTATTGTCCTGATAGGAAAGCTAAGTAGTAGTTTAAGATGGAGTAGAGTGGTAGTTGAAACTGGTTTCTGATTTTCACAGTCTAAATTCTAATCTCCACTTCGCTACATACCAGGCTTATGACATGGAAAGTTATCATGACTCCCTAAATTAAAGTTTATCCAACTGTGAAACCTCTCTCTCATACTGTTTCTAGGATGCCCCAAACCATCCTATATTAATATAGTTTGAAGCATTGAACTGTTAGTTAAGACTAGCTTTTTTTTTTAAAGGAATTCCTTTGAGGCTGAAATTTATGTGTAAACAAATCCTTTTGTTTCCTAATCTTCCAGCCAGGATCTTCTGTCTTCCTTCTTGCCTGTTATTCTGTAACTGTATATCTCTTAAACAGTCTATTCTATATTGACCAGGCAGTTACTTATGAACTCTAGTTGATCCTTCCTCCCACTGGAAAGAACAATTTTCAGAACCTGTTGTCCACAGCACCTGAGGATGCTGATTCAGGAAGGTCATATTTTTCCTGGGACTTCAGGTGCTAGGTTGCTGAAATTATCAGTAAACAACCAGTATCCCAAAAGCAAACTGCTCAATTCTAAGCGAGTTTTGCATTGGCCCACGGACAAGTCCACATCCTAACTTTTGCCTTATGGAGAACTTAAAGAACGGCTTGCTAGTAGCACACAGATCCACTCTATAGAAACAGAGCCTCCCACACCCTGCCCTCTGGAAGAATAATGAAACAATGGAAACTTTAGATAGCTTGCCTCTTCTTCAATTCCCGATTCTGCCTTTCAGGTTGTCATATAAAGCCCTTGTCAGTGGGTGCTGTGGCATTCATCTTGAACTCTTGCTGACCAGAAGGGACTTACCTATCACGATACCTCTTGGGTTTCCATTTGGCTGGCTAAGACTTCCAGAAGGCAACAATAGCTCAACAGAAAGCAACCCTAGATCTACCTACTGGAACATTTCCTGTTGTCCTCAGAGAAGTAATGACGATGACAAGGGAGGTCAGGGCAACCATCACTGCTATCTCAAATATCAAGTGGCATTCAAAGTGTGTTTTCTGTCACCAAATTTCACTAGTTCACCTCTAGTGGAGCCCCTTACTTAAAAGCATACAGATACTTTGGTGGATTTAGGAATACAGTCATTCCAATTTCTGTTATTCATGCAATGTGTGTAACTGTTCTTTTACCTAATAGCTTGTGTGTAAAACAAAAAGGAAGATTCTGTCACAATTCCTGTTTTATGAGGATATGTAAATAACCAGTGCTGATCAAACATTTATTAAATCAAATAAAATATATTTATGCCATGGTATCGAGTTAGAAAACAATAAAACCTCTATTGTGTGATGAGTTCTTTTTATAATGAGTGTTCATATACATAGGTATGTACAGAAAACAGTGTGTATAGTACACTGTTTAGATTATAATCTAAGGAGCCTGGACACCAGAGCTGCACCTGATAGATCTGAAGGGTGATTTTTATAGCTCTGTGATGTTTGCAAAGTTACTCTACTTCTACACTGTCTTCTTAATGTACAAAATGGGCATTTCAAAAATGGTCAGGATCAAATGGGAAGCATATGTCAACACCTCAAAATTAATTCTGTATATTGTCAAAATGTGGTAATGCTTAATTATTTAAATTTAATCATTTAATATTAATATGAAATCATTTAAACATTAATAATTAGTAGGCTTAGAGTTGGAATTGAATTCCTACCTCAAATGGGAACATCACACTCTGAAACTTCTTTTTTTTTAATTTTTTTTCTCTTTTGAGGTTTATTTTTAGGACTGGAGAGATGGCTTAGTAGTTAAGAGGTCTCTGTTTTGCAGAGTTCAGTTCCTAGCACCCAATGCCAGGCAGCTTACCACTCCCAGTAACTCTAGCGCCAGGAGATCTGATGCCCTCTTGTGGACTCTGTGGGCACCTGCACTTATGTGCACATGCTACCCCAGCAACAGAATCTTTAATGTTTGATGAGCTATCTTTATAATGTGTGTTCATATGGCTAGGTATGTACAGAAAACAGTGTATGTAGTACACTGTTCAGATTATGATCTGAGAAGCATGGACTCCAGAGCTGCACCTTATAGATCTGAAGCCCGACTTTACCAGGTTTTAGCTCTCTCTATACACATAATTATACATGTATACAAACATGTATACATACACACATGCATACACGCATACATACATGCATACACATACATACATGCATGCATACACATACATACATATATATGCATATATATATATATATATATATATATATATATATATGCATGTACTTACATGCATACACAGAGATCTGAAGTGGGCATGAGCTGGAGTTACAAGCTATTGTACTGAGATTGGAACTCAGGTCCTTTGCTTTTACCCTTTGAGTCATCTTCCCACTTCCCTCCTCTAGTAGTGTCTTGTTATTACTGTCTACGATAAATGTATTGATGCTTATGAAATCTATTACTATGCTTCTTGATAAACTTTCTTAGGGCTTTTAATGTGTTCAGGTGATTCTCTTAGGGAACAGAGTAGATCTGCTCTATGCTCGTGAAGCATTATATAGAATTATTATAGAATTATATATAGAATTATATAATTATTATAGAATTATTTTGGTAATGGCCCTGAAGCCTCAGTGAATGTTCAGATAAAGAGCTCACAGAAAAGAGGAAAATTTTAAGTTGTATTTCTCCACTTTGTCAGTTCTGGGGACTGAATGCTAAGTAAGGGCTCGACCATTGAGCCATACCCAGCTGCTAGCTAGAAGATGACACCACTACTGAGCTATGACTAGGTCAGAGTGAAGAAGGAAGGAGAAATTAATCCACAATGAAGCAGTTTGAGATTGAGATTTATGTGGAGAATATTTACAGTAAATTGGGTAAATTTGGTCTTTGACAGATTATTTGGTAAAATTTCTAGAGGAAACAAGCTGCTGTTATTTGTATTCAACAACACTTGGGGGAAAATAATTTATTCTACCAGGATCTCTTGAATATTTGCCGAGGTAGTATTTCCATATTGTTGAATCTGTTCTAAAAAGATTAGTTTCGGCTCACAGACTAAATTGGTAACAGCAGAATAAAGACCTTGGAGCATATTCTTTCCTTTTCATTATCACACCAGTGTAGGGTATGGGGAGAAACTGGTACACACTGGTACACACTGGTTGCTTTTTCACTGGGACCCTGTGTTTATCCTAGGGACCTGTGCAGATTTTACTGTTCAGAGCAGTAATCTCAGTTGCCATTTTGAAAGACCCAAGAATCTCTCTCTTTTTCTTAGGGATGATGTATGGTTTTTAAATGTCTTTGGATGAAACTTTTAAAATTCACTTGGCTTAGATATATTGTTCTACATGGGATATACTCAGAAATGGAGCAGAAGAGTGTTTCTCCATGCAGTTTGGTAATTACAAGTTGCAATTCAGGAGGTGAACAAGTGTTGACATAAAACCTACCATTTTGTCTCAGTGTGGAGCAGAAGAGAAGGCAAAGAACCAGAAATCTAATTCTGGGACAGTCAAAATCTTGGCATGTTAGGTCATTTCTATGTTTTAAAAGCAAGACATGTTTTCATGCACTTCAGCTACACTGCTCAGCTGGTATTGCATGTGTGATCATGAGTGTAAAGGAGCCTAAAATTCCCAAAGTGATACAGAGACATGTTCAAAATTGTCATTACTTCCTTAGTAGATTCCTGGGTTTTTTTTCCCTCTCATTTTGGGCCAAGTCTAATGTGTATGGAAGTTTTCAGCAAATAGAAATGGTGTACAGAGAATCTTAATTAAATACAGAGCAAAGAATCAAGCAAAACGCTATGTAAAAAATATGACTTGTAGTAATTTTCTCAAGAGTCCAGCTCCCCGTTTATCAAAAAGAAAATAAAAGCTTAGGAAATATGATAAAGACTAGCATATTTTCTAATAAGCTTTTACATTCACATTAATAATAGTGTGATCTTGAAGAATATGTGATGTATTATCAAGAATGTAATCCTACTTATAATCCCCCACTTGCGAAGCTGAGGCAGGAGGATGGCTGTGAGTTCAAGACCAGCCTAAGCTATGTAGCAGGTATGAAACTAGCCAACCCTATAGGGAAAGACTTTTTGTTTTCCCAAACAATACAAAATGAGATAAGGCAAGAATAACAGAACAAGACAAAATAGCAAAATAAAAACTAAGACAGTTCATAGCAGAGATGAAATGAGTCCATTGCGTATGACCTTCAAAAAGAATTTTATGTCTTATATCATACCAATGATTATAAAGCCTTTAAGACCATGAATTTAGCAGAATGTAGAACTTCATGTTTATGTATTTTATATGTATTTATTTTATTACTTGTAATTCTTCTACCCAGTGATAACAAATTGTTGTTTAGCCTAAAAATGCTCCACCTTAGGCTTTTCTGCACTTAGTATCATCGTCATTGTCATCATCATTATTATTCTCATAAATAGTGGGTGTTTCCTTAACCATATTTTGCACAATATTATATATTATTTTATAATTTAAATGATGTGGCAATATCGAGGACTTTTTTTGATTGTCCAGTATGAGGCACATGCCTGTAAGAAGTCACAGAGTGGGGTTAATTTGATTATTTAATCGAAGTTCTAATGCTGAAATGTTTCTAAATTTGTACTATATGTGTGTACATATATGTAGTTTGAATATTACTTTAGACACTCTGCTGCTACATGTCTCTGCAATGCCAGCCTTCCTTGGATTGTGGACACTTAAATGCTCAGGACTACGACTGCAGCCTCTCCTGTGGCATTTCCCTTCTTCTCCCACTGCCTTCCACTGGAGGCAAGATGGCTTTGGAGAACTGGAAAGAGACAGGCATCTCTCAGCTTTGAATGTTGGTATATATGATTGTTTCCTTAAAATGCTTACACACGCCCTCACACAGCAGTATAGGAAGTGTTTATAATATTTTCTTTAAAAGTTCCTTGTCAACAGGAGACAAATTTTGATAGGCAAATGCTGCTCACTCTTTTAATTTGTATCTGTTTGACACAAATACGCTGAACACTGTTGTTTGGGAGGAATCTTTTGTCCTTCTGTCTCTTCTTCCTCCCTCACATCTTCCTCTTCCACCTCTGCTTGTGGCCACTCTTCCTCTCATTCCTCTGCCCAGATTCTCTATTTATATATCTCATTCTGGCCTCATATTCATGATCCTCCTGCCTCAGCCTCCTGAGTAGGAATAGTGGTGTTTGTGTGTTTACCATTATGCCCAAGTTATGAATTACTTCTTAACATCATGTTCTAAATTTTCTTCTGGAATACTTTTTTTACTTGAAAATTCCTTATATACTAAACATTTAACCCACTATTTAAATATCTTATTATTCCATCATATCTTAATTTATTTTCTTTGTAGGATATGTGTATATATTATACATTTTAATGCCATCTAGCTTTTCTTTAGAATCCTGTTTTGCTTTGATGTTTAACCATTTTAAGTCCAAGAGTATATAAATATTTATCTATACTTTTGGTTTTTTTCAAATGATGTCTTCCTTTCATACATTAACAAGTTGAAACCATCTGGAATTCATTTGTCTTTAAAATATAAAAATGTAATGTTAGGGCTGATTAGAGATTGAGAAGGAGTTTTGGGAGAGAAGATGGAAGAGAGGAGGATTAAGAAGTTCAACACACAATTTATGTGCATATGGAAACATCACAGAAAATCTCACTGATTTGCTAATACATTTATAGTTAAAATAAAAATCAATTTTATTTAGTTAAGGTTTTTTCCCAAGGGTGTTGGTTGAATCTTGTGTGTGTGGTGTGTGTGTGTGCATATGCACGTGTGTGACTCACTTCTTACTTTGGTATGCTTAAACATTCCTTCTGGCTCTTGTTTTGTAGACATCATCTCTCAACACTTGACACTGTACAAGGCATTTCATACTGCTGCTTGTCATGTGACTTCTTTCACAGAGTAGGGAGTTTTGAGAGTAAGAGTGTTTGCTCTTTACTGAATGTCAGTGCCTTGAAAACTCTGACCTACATTAAACAAAACAAAACAACACTTGTGTGTAGTTATTAAATATACAGATAGTTAAAGACAATTAAATTTTTGTTTTTGTTTCTTTCATGCATATATGTATATGTGTATGTGTATGTGTATATATATATGTATATATATATATATATATATATATATATATATATATAATGACTTTGTTATTGTTTTGCCAAATTTTATGTAACTGAGTTCACTTTGTGCTCCTGTGGATTTCTCCTTCTTTTCTAAGTGCTAGAAGCCCTAAAGAGATTCTATGTCTCAGTAAAGTTGGGCTGGATATTCTTTTCCTACAGATTGCTAAAGTAAATGATATGACAGAATTTATTACTTTAGATGCTATTAAGAAAACTGAAGTAGCAGACACATCGATCTTTCTGTAAAAGGAGGTTTAATTTACCTGTTTTTGGTTTTCCAAGCTCCTTATAATGTGGTAATTATCTTAAGTGAACATAATCTTATTTCTCTTTAATGTTATTTTCAGTAGAAACCATCCTTAGAGACACTCTGGCAGCTGGGGACATTTCTTTTGGCAGTTGCAGGCTGCATTATTTTGTTCTGTCATCTTCTACTGCACTTGTGATAGGAAGCACAGGGAGACATAAGGAACCTGCTTCTTTCCTTGTTCCCTTCTCTTGTCTGAGTCTCCCTCCTTCCCTGAAAGAGATGATGGAGAGTTTCCTCTTTTTCAGACTGAGAGCAAAATGGAGCTCTTCCAAACTGCTCAGTGTCTTCACTGTAGCGCTCATAGTGACTCACAAGTCATGGGCACACATACAGCTCCTATGTGGGACACCTGAGAAGAGGAAAGGGGGAGAGGAAAAAGTGAGGGGGGGATGAAGAGGAAGAGGAAAAGGAAGAGATGAAAGGGAGCAGGAAGAGAAGTAGGAAAGGAGGAAGAAGAGGCAAAGTAACAATAACAGCAGAGACAGCAACAGGCCAAAGAGAAAGGCACGTTTGCACAGAGGGATACTACTTAGGGGCCGTCTTACCCTGTTGGGAACAGAAAAGTGTTGATATGTAGAAAAATAAAATTCTCAAGGTTTGAAACAAACAATTCCTGCATGATATAATTGAAGCAAGCAAACACTGTTTTAGACTTTAATGAAGTTCTGAGTGAGTACTATTATGTACAGTTCTGGGTTTTTAATTCGTAGATTCTTGTGATTCTCACCATGAACAAGACCCTGAATAATTTCCAACATCCTATCAAATCCAAGACCCTGAAGTCCTTTTGCTAATCCTTTTTATGCAAATAATTCCTCCAACTTTAACACTGGTTCCTAGCTCTGGGTCAACATCAAATTCTTAAGTACAATACACAAAACACTCTACAAAAGAAAAGAAGTCCATAGCTTGCCTCTAATCTTGCTTTAAAAGGTCCCAAACTAGGTGAAACTATTGGTAAACTTTCAAGCTAGGTAAGCAAATAAAGGAGGCATCATCCTAGGAAACTAGCTTAGCAGTAAAGTTTTGAATAGATAACAAACAGTACAAGAAGGAGAAGGAACCCAGGGATGGCACACTGATTGGTATGTCAGTAATGCAGTCATGTGCTATTTCAGCCTACAGAACTGAGGATGCATTTTGTGAGGCATCAAAGCTGGTGAGAAAGGATGTGCAGAAAATATCACGATGTGAGAAAAAGTACAAAAGTGGAAAATGCAGGCAGCCTACTCCGTTAACACTGCTGCACTCATAGGGTAGGTGTGAATGTATGTCTTCATGCAGAAACCCAACACATATCAATATTTGTATCTTCTAAGGCCTGCAAGGCAAAATCCAGTCCTTTTCTAAATGAAGGTAACCTGGTAAGTAAGCATGGGCTCACTAGCCATGTTGAACCCTAGACGACCATTAACAGCCATTTTAAACCAACTGAAATGTCAGGATGGTCCATTGTTGGAGTAAATGTTAACTGCCCTGTGATAAGCACAATAAACAAGACAATGAAACCAATTAGAAAGTACTTTTGAGGTCTTCAGGCTTTGATGAGTTACAAAGGCTGAGAAAGGACAGAGGTTGTTTGATCTTGTTTATCTGGAGGTAGAGTCAATACAGCAAGTAGCTCTGAATAGTCCTAATGTGTTGGGGCACTTAGACACCCTCCCTGGGCTCATTTGTTATTAGGTGATCTGTAAGTGAACCATGTGTTAGGAGTCATTCATCCTGTGTGCCATAGTTGGTTACAGATGTAACATTGCTGTGTGACTCTAGGGCAACCTTATACCCTAAATTATAGATTCTTACAAGGTTGGTTACATGCTGGAATTAGCATAAAACTATCATATAAAATGTTAAAAATGGGGAACTTCAGAATACAAGCATACCACTTCCTTGCTAAAAATATGTCAAAGGTAAATACTCATTTTTATAAATTTTAATAAAAAATATGATTTTTACACATCAGAGAGCTCTGGTTGTTGTCTGGTATAGTCAAGCCACTCTTGGACATAACAGTAGATATAAAAAATATTTATAAAGAATCGACTTTCCTATTTCTGCTGCTTAACTCTGTGATGGATAGAGTTAACTGTCAGCTTGACAACTCTAGAATCACCCAGAAACATGTCTCTGGACATGCCTGGGAGGGGGAGGGTTCTTTAATTGATTATGGAAGACCCATCTTCTGGATTGTATAAAATAGAGAAGAGCTGAATACCAGTGAACCCTCACAGTTTTCTGTTTCTTGACTGGTTGAGACCAGCTGCTTTCAAAATCTTTTTTTTTTTTAATGTAATCTAGTATATAAACAAACTCAAAGGAAAAAAAAAAACACATGATCATCTCACTAGATGCTGAGAAGGCATTTGAGAAAATTCAACATCCCTTCATGGTAAAAGTCTTAGAAAGATCAGAAATTCAAGGCCCGTACCTAATCATAGTAAAAGCAATATACAGCAAACCAGTAGCCAACATCAAACTAAATGGAGAAAAACTTGAAGCAATCCCACTAAGTCCAGGAACTAGACAAGGCTGCCCACTCTCTCCCTACCTATTCAATATATTAGTGGAAGTCCTATCCAGAGCAATCAGACAACAAAACGAAGTTAACAAGATACCTATTTGAAAGGAAGAAGTCAAAATATCACTATTTGCAGAAGATATGATAGTATACTTAAGTGACCCTAAAACTTCCACCAGAGAACTCCTAAACCTGATTTTTAAAAAAAAAAAAACTTCAGCAAAGTGGCTGGTTATAAAATCAACTCAAACAAATCAGTAACCTTCCTCTACTCAAAAGATAATCAGGCTGAGAAAGAAATTAGGAAAATGACACCCTTCACAAAAGTCACAAGTAATATAAAATACCTTGGTGTGAATCTAATCAAGCAAGTAAAAGATCTATATGACAAGATCTTCAAGTTCTGAAGAAAGAAAGAGAAGAAGATCTCAGGAGATGGAAAGATCTCCCATGCGCATGGATTGGCAGGATTAATATAGTAAAACTGGCCATCTGGCCAAAAACAATCTACAGATCCAACGCAATCCCCATCAAAATCCCAACTCAATTCTCCACAGAGTTAGAAAGAGAAATTCTCAAATTCATTTGGAATAACAAAAAACCCAGAATAGCGAAAACTATTCTCAACAATAAAAGAACTTCTGGAGGAATAACCATCCCTGACCTCAAGCTGTACTACAGAGCAATAGTGATAAAAACTACCTGGTATTTGTACAGAGTCGGGCAGGAAGATGAATGGAATAGAATTGAAGACCCAGAAATGAACCCACACACCTATGGTCACTTGATCTTTGACAAAGGAGCTAAAACTGTCCAGTGGAAAAAGGACAGCATTTTCAACAAATGGTACTGGTTCAACTGGAGGACAACATGTAGAAGAATGCAAATCGACCCATTCTTATCTCCTTGTACAAAGCTCAAGTCCAAATGGATAAAGGACCTTCACATAAAACCAGATACACTGAAACTAATAGAAGAGAAGGTGGGGAAGAGCCTTGAATACTTGGGAACAGGAGAAAAGTTTCTGAACAGAACACCAATGGCTTATGCTCTAAGATCAGAATTGTCAAATGGGACCTCATAAAATTGCAAAGTTTCTGTAAGGCAAAGGAGACTGCCAATAGGACAAAACGACAACCAACAGATTGGGAAAAGATCTTTACCAATTCCACATCCACTAGAGGGCTAATATCCAATATATACAAAGAAGTTAGACCCTAGACAACCAAATATCCCAATTAAAATGGGGTACAGAACTAAACAAAGAATTCTCAACTGAGGAAACTCGAATGGCTAAGAAGCACATAAAGAAATGTTCAGCATCATTTGTCATCAGGGAAATGAAAATCAAAACAATCCTGAGATTCCACCTCACAGCAGTCAGAATGGCTAAGACTAAAAACTCAGGTGATAGTAGATGCTGGCAAGGATGTGGAGAATGAGGAACACTCCTCCATTGATGGTGGGATTGCAAGATGGTGCAACCACTCTGGAAATCAGTCTGGCGGTTCCTCAGAAAATTGGACATAGCATTATCTGAGGACCCAGCTATACCACTCCTGGGCATATACTCAGAAGATGCTCTAACATATAACAAGGACATATGCTCAACTATGTTCATAGCAGCCTTATTTATAATAGACAGAAGCTGGTAAGATTCAAGATGTCCTTCAACAGAGGAATGGATACAAAAAATATGGTACATTTACACAATGGAGTATTACTTAGCTACTAAAAACAATTAATTCGAGAAATTCTTAGGTAAATGGATGGAACTAGAAAATATCATCCTGAGTGAGGTAACCCAGTCACAAAAGAACACACATGGTATTCACTCACTGATAATTGCATATTAGCCCAGAAGCTTGAAATACCCAAGATTCAACTCACAGACCACATGAAGCTCATGAAGAAGGAAGACCAAGTGTGTGTGTTTCGGTCCTTCTTAGAAGAAGGAACAAAATACTCAAGGGAGAAAATATGGAGACAAAGTATAGGACAGAAACTGAAGGAGGGGCTGTCTGGAGACCATTTCACCTGAATATCCATCCCATGTGCTTTCAAAATCCTGCTTCCTTAACTTCTCTGCCTTGGTGACTGACTAAATCTTTGAACTGTCAGCTGTAAAAATCCCTTCTCCCTTAAGTTGGGATATTTTATCACATCAACAGAAAACAAAACAAAGGCAAGGTCATTCTGCTTTAACATGTACAAAATTCTCTGTACCTGACACCTTCAACAAGGTACCAAATGGAATCCAAACCTCCACAGAATTTTCTCATTTTGATTGTAACCAAGTGTACCACTAAAAGAGAAATGGTAAGCTGGAGTTTTACCAAAATTAAAAGTGTTTTGGGCCAGTGGGATGGGGCTCAGTAGGTGAAAGCACTTGCAAGGCAGGGGCCTGAGTTTGATCTCCAGAACCCGTAGTGCTCAGAGAGAACCAACTCCTGAAAGTTTTCCTCTGACTTCCATATGTATACTGTAGCACACATGCACCTATATGTGCACAAATACATACACTAAGAAACAAAAGTACACAGTCAATGTGTTTTTCCTTCAGATGCTCATATGAAGAACCAACTTCTGAGTATGAAATCCATCTTCAGCAGGTGCTTTGTACCAAACAACTCCCGTCTGGAGCCATTAGACATCAATTATTTTATGTGCTTGCATTCTTTTACTTGCTTTGCTCATTGCTGTGACAAAATGCCAGAAGAGAAGCTATTTAAGGAAGGCAGGATTTCCTCAGTTTGGCTCATGGTTTGAGGGGTATATTTCATCATAGCAGGGAATGCGTGTGAAAGGAGTAGAAGGCTACTAGGGACATGAGATCAGCTTTCAGGAAGTGACAGGAGTCTGTAAAAACTCAAATCTAGGCCTCTCGTAACCCACTTCCTCCAGGGAGACTACATCCATCCCAAAGCTTCCAGAACTTTCCCAAACAGTGCCACTAGTGAGGAACAAAGGGTTCAAATACACTAGCATTTCACATTCATACCATAACAGTCATTACAGTATTAAACATCAAGGTTCATTCCCCTTAATTTTATAATAAACAATCATTCATTTTTATCTTATGTATATCATTGTTTGTCTGTATGTCTGTAAGTATACCATGAGCATGCAGTGCTTGTGGAGGCCAAATGAGGGTATCAGATTCTCTAGATCTGATGTTGCAGACTCGATTTGGAAGCTGGGAACCAAATCCAGGTTCTCTTTAAGAACACAAGTGCCCTTAACTCCCGAGCATTTATCAAGCTTCACTATGCATTTTCCAAGTGGCTCTGGGTTATTTTTCCAATACCTGTGATAATCAGCATTCTCATATGAAGTGCTGCTGGTGTCGTTACTTTGGATGCACATTTGTGATACTTGGTGTGTAATTACGGTGTGTGTTCAGGACATAATATAGTGTCTGGAAAATAGCAGACATAGGAAATGCTACTTATCATATAGAATATAAGAGTGTTGGGATAAAACCATTTCTCTTTACATTAGAGATACTGCAAATTTATTCTTAGTGGGTCTTCAAAGTAGCATCAGGAGAAAGACAAGCTCAAATCAACCTCAGGTGGCTGCAAACCAAGTTTACCATCAGAAATAAGATGCTGAGAAAAATCAATGTCTTTGTGTTCAATATTAATCTCCATCAATAAAGACCCATATCTTTCACTCTTTATGGTAATTGCTCCAGTGATCTGTGTATAGTGCTTAAAGTACTTAGAAGGACTGCCTGATAGCATCTTATCAGGGCTCTGGGCACAGTGTCAGGGAGAACCCAGCAGCTGGCTCTTCTAGATGTGCTGTTTCATTTGACAACGGGCTTTTAGGTGTCAGAGACACAAGAGTGTCCTCCAACTGCTTTGCTGCTGGCTCTGACCTCCCTCTCCATGATCTTTCCTTCCTCTAAGGTTTTAAGTGTTCACAAAACAAACTAGTCCTGGGCCAGCCTACCACTTAAGCAGGAATTCTCAGGAATTTCATTGTATGTGGTCTAGAAAGCCTTCTGACATTCAACAAATGACTCTCCTGGCAGCAAACTGGATCCCTCTTCACCCCTATCAATATGCATGCACAAAGCTTAAAGGTAACGAGGACTGGTGTCCAAGGAGCCCATGACACTTGGGATAAAAGCTTGTTTGTCTACAGAAAGTTTGCTACTATGAGTGGTTCCATTTCTTCTTACTAACTTCAAGCTTAAAGATTTATTGATCAACAATCAGTGGATTAAAACTAGCTTAAGATATTCTTCAGAGTGGGAAACCATGATCTTTAAGGAGGGATAGACCTCTCCTCACCCTGACCCCTGAGCTTCTCCTTTTTCTACTCCCTCTCCTACCTAAGTACTTTCCCCGGTACTTTGGAAGCTATTAGAGCCAGTAGTGATGGCAAAGTCATACAGATTTTGAAGCTGAAAACTCTTAGGGCACATTTGTAACTAAATAGAGATGCTCTCCCAACAACTGTAGCATGCACATACATGCATGCACACATGAGTATGCATGGACATACTCACACACACTAGCACACACACATACACACAAGCATGCATGTGCATGCACACACTCATTCACGTATAAGTGAACACATATAAAGACTCTACTGTCCAATACATTTGCACATTTTCCTAATTGTCCTTTAAACTTTTATGTGGGCAGAATAATTGAGGAACTTAATGAATACCTCGCTTTCTATATGCTATATTCTATTTCAGATAGACGGCTGTATCCTTTTTAATATTTTCTCCCCCAAACTTCCCAAGTGGCACATGCTGTTTGAAATCATAATGGCAGACATCACTTTGATCTTACTTTTTATTCTTAACTTAGCCATCATTCACAGCTGCTTCAGCTTCAATTGAACAAGGCACTTAAAAAAGGGAAGATATTATATAAATTAAATTTTCATTGCTCTGTAACATATCAAAAGATTGCACCATTTCTGATTTCCAGTTAGGATTGGAAATTAACTTCAAAAGGCAAGCAATGGAAGAGTGGAGGCGTATTCTTTCACGGCTTGTTACTAAAAAGGGAGAAGTGATGTCATGATAACAGAAAGGTTTTTCTTCCTGAATAAAAAGAATGAATATCCATTTTTTTCTTACACTTCTGTGTTTACACTCATTGATAATCTTTGTCTAACTCTTAACCCTTTGGGCTCATTCACTATTATGCAAACAACTCTTATATTGGAATAAATATTGTATCCGAGACAGTAACACAGAGAAACATAAATTAAGGCTTGAAGCTGCATCAGGGAATCAAAAGTATCCAGCCAATTGCTTTCTGGAAAATGTTGGAGTAATAGAATCATATCTGGTCAGGAAACATACTTCAGAGAGTTTGTCTGTCAACTCTGTACCTGGTGGTGTTAAGGGCATTTACATATTCTCACATCCTACTCTCCTGAAAATAAAAGACTCCCCCATTTTTTTTTTTATGGCTGTATTATTTTATCTTCCTATCACCTTGGACACTGACTTGGTCATTTAGCCTTCGGAAAGGATACATTGTCCACTAAATCTCTAGACATCTTTTCCTCATGCTTCCTTCCTGTGCAAAAAAATTTAAAATGATACATATACATACATGCAAACATGTATATACTTGCTTTCTTGAGATGGGATCTCATGTAGGCCATGCTAAACTCTTACTCAATATGTAGGCAAGAATGGCATTGAGCTCCTGATTCTCCTGCCTCCAACTACATGTTCTAGGATTGCAGGTGAGTGTCATCATGCCCAGCTACAATGATATTTTATAACTTTCTCTGTGGTAAATATAAATGTAATCTTTCACCTAAAAAGTCCATCCTTATCCTTCTGGTCTATAAAGGGAATTAAAACACCTTTTCTGAGCTCCTCAAAGGTTTGTAGGCATGGATGCTGTGCCTGCTTTACCTAATGGAGAAGTAAGCCTTAGAGTTAGACCACAGAAAGATATGTAAATAATTTGTTCAGAATTAGTGATGCAGAGAAAAGTTAGCACTCTAGTCATCATCAGTTACACAATTTTTTCTTTTTAATAAAAATAGATTTTTTTCTCATATAATGTCTTCTGATTTTCCCTTCCCTTTACTCCTCCCAGTTCCTCCCTACTCTACTCCCATTCAGATCCACCCTCTTTCTTTCTCTCATTAGAAAAAAAAATAGGCTTCTAGGGGATAGTAATAAAATACACTGAGATAAAACAAAAACTCGCATATTATTTTTTATCATTGTCTTTTAATATCTAATGTATCTCTACTCTCCCCCCTCTCTGTGTGTGTTTGTATAGTGTATGTCTGTCCATGTGTGTGTAGGTACACATGTCTGGAGATCAAAGAATCAATAGCTCATTCTCTGGCTTGGTCTCTATAGACAGGGTCTGTCACTAAACATGAAACTAGGCTGATGACCATCAACCCACAGAAATCTTGCTGTCATCCCACACCAAAGCACCCAACCCCATGTCACTGGAATTACAGGTGCAAAGGTCTACACCTTGACTTTTATGTGGGAGTTGTGGCCTTGAACTCAGGTCCTTACACTCAAACTGCAAGAACAGTGTTCTTATCTGTTGAACAATCTCCACAACTCTTAATAGAGTGATTTTATTTGTTAGATTTATCACTTGAAAATATCTAATTTCCATATAATGTCACCTATAGAACCAATGATAATTATAGCTCCAATATAGAATATAGATGTGGATATGTATATATACATATGCATATGCATATGCATGTGCATATACATATACACATATGCATACGTACATACATATACATATATGTTCAATTTAGATAATTTTTGGCCATATGGTACATGCCAACTTTTAAATCACAATGTATGCTTTACAAATAGCTTAATCTTTGACAACTGTTGACAACATGACTTATGCTGTTTTAAAATGTGTTGTAAATACTTGTTTTAAAATGCGTTACTTATGGGCTGTAAATTAAGAGCACTCATGTTATGCAGCTCACAATTGCCTATGGCTCCAGCGTCAGGGAGGTCCACCACCTCTGGCCTCTGCACTCACAGGTACATTCTGACCTCTCAACACATGCGCACAGAGAAACACAATCAAAATAATAAAAATAATTCTTTAAAAAGGTGATGTTTACAAAAATCTTGGGAGGATTATAGTGAGCTTTGTTGCATAGGTTGTAAAATTCAGATTTTTATTAACTAAGTTTTCTAGAATAGGAATAAGAAAATGGGGATTGGAGAGTGAAAGACGTTCCTACCTAAAAGGAAAGATGCAAATAACTACAAAAGAAGACTAAACTAAATAAATGTAGAAATTTTAAAAATCTTTGTGTATTTGAAGCTTATAGAAAATTCACCCCTTTGAAAATGTCAGTAGGAATAAGAGAAATATGCATCACTTGTTTACTTTTAATTAAAAACATAGTTCACATTACTTCATTTAAATACACATCTATCTAATATAATGTGAAGTACGCTTTCTAACATGGAAATATGTTTTATATCCCCTTTTGCTTATATATACAATTGCCATTTTATCAATTGTATTAGTTTAACTTTTTGTTGCTTTGACAAAATACACAAGACAATCAGCTTATGAGGACAAAAGGTTTGTTTTGGCTCACAGCTTCAACATTTTATGCAGTCACTAAACTCCATTGTTTTGTGGCCTGTGATGAGGCACTCTGTCAAGGGATGTAAGGGTAAGCTGTGTACCTCATAGAAGACAGGAAGCAATGAGACTGAAAGGAGAGATTAGGTTCTAATACGCCCTCTGAAAGCATGTCTCAAATGATCTACAATGATGTCAGTAGGCCCCATTCTTAAAGGTTCTACTACTTCCCAATGGTTCCACATGTGGGTGATGTAGCCTTTTTTAGCATATAGGCTTTGAAGGACTCTTAGAATTCAGAACATAACCTCTATGGTCTTTCAAGATCAGTGACTATTGCATATAAACTTTTTTAGATGATACTTTAATCAGATAGAAGAAAAATAGTATTTATTTTGGTTTTATTTAAATGTTAACTAATAAATGGCAATTTGGTATTGTACACATATAATGCTAAAAATTTATATTTCTTCTTTCATATGTTGGCTGTTCATGGTTTTTGCCTATTTTACCATTGGTCTATCAATCAGTCTTTTATTATTTTGTGAGTATTATATTAATGTGTCTGTTTCAAATAAAAATATTTGTCACTCAATGAGAAAATTTCCAATATTTCAATATTAAGTACATTAGAGAAACTTTATTTTCTCCTATATAAGAGATACAAAGACAATTATTTTAATCACGCATATTTAAGTGTTTGTCACAGTTAAATATGTGAGAAAGGACAAGACCACAAGATTATATATAAAGGAACTATCCATGTGATATAGCTGATGGGTACTCTTTGTCTCTTATCATTTTCATATAATTAATAAGGATTATTATGTTAAAGTAAAAATATATTGCAACTATTTATTGTGTTCTTAAATGGTCTTTTAAGTGATATTTTATGAGTTATGTGACTCTATATCATATATATTTTTTTTAGAAAATTGCCTACTAATGAATATTTAGGTCTATTCCCTCTGGGTGTCCATAAAGCTGCAGTGGGCAAACCGACTACTTGGAATATTTATGGCTAGTGTTGATTCCTTTCTGTGGACAAGTTTTCAGAGATTTTATTAGGGAAAAATGGATCAGTTACGTTTGCCAAAATCACTCCCAGGAACACTATAGATTTACATTTCTACTAATAGGGTATGGAGATGCCTTGTCTTGTTTACCTTGTCCAAAAGCAGAAGATTAAAAAGCAAAACAAAACAACAACAACCTATCCCTTTACCTCTTGAAGACTCCAAAGGACTGTTTTGTTGGATTCTCAACCATATTGTTTTTTCTTGTGAGATTAGTGATTTTTTTCATGTGCTCATTGAGCACTGATCTTTTCAACGTACATGGCCCAGTATCTTATTTTTTTTATAGTTCTTTGGTTTTATTGCTAATAAAATTACCGTCTAGCTGCTAAAGATCCCACTGAACTTTTATTCTCATTTTGATATGGTTTTGCTTCTTGCATTTAGACACTTCAGTGGAAGGCTGGAATTTTGAACTGTATATAAGATGCTACCAACAAAGGATTCTCCAAAACATAGCAAACACAGAGGTAAGATGTTAGAACGTGCAAGGTGTTTATGTACCAAGTGAATAGGAGAAACATTGAACAGAGATAACAGCTAATGTTGAGAAGAAAGAGAAAAATAATAAGAAGTTCACAGCCGGTTAGGACAGAAAAAATGCTTCTATATCTCTTTTTTATAAAAATAGATCTTTCTAGTGAGTTTGGCATTTACACATCTAACTGCATGTATATTACTCCATGTGACTCTTTAAGATCACACCACCACACTCATATCCACACTTACTGGCTCATACACAACACTATCAACACAGAACCCCAGTCATCCTCTTCACCCCTTCCTTTCCTTCCTTAAGCCTGATTTCCATGTATCAGGGAGAGTGGCCATCATATACTGCCTAAGCCAAGTATTTCATTGCTTGCTGTCATTCAGTTTCCCTGACCAGCCCATGTAATCTGGTAAGAGTCTGTCAATGCCAATCTTCAGGAACTCCTGTAAAGGTCCATTCATCCCCGTGATGACCTACCTCAGTGAAAGACCATAGACTTAGTGCAGATGACTTCCATCTCCCATTGGCACTAAGCCAACTCCAGTCTCCTAGAATCACTTTAGTCTTATTCTTTTCCAGTTCAGACCTCGCACACTAAGTCACTTCCAATGTCTCTTAGGTAAAATCTCTTATATCCTTTCTCGTTACTCAATTTGAGACATTCCTCATGCCCTTGGTTATTTGTTCCATAGGACCTATTTTATTTTGTATTTTAGTCTTTGCATTTTTTTTAAAGCACTGTTTTATGATACCTTTACTAAAATGTGGAGATCATGAAAAAGGAAGTAGATGTTTTGTTCATAGCTCACATGTAGGAGATACTCACACATATTGATTATCTACTTCAAATACATTAGAGAATCCTGCTACTACGGAAATCAGGATTGATTTGCTTTTGTTCCTGTTTCTTCTAAAGCAAAATTCTCCAGTCTCTTTTAATGTAAGAAACTATGATTAACTCATCAGGACTCAGCTTTGAGGTTGCTTCACTAGGAATCTTTCCTGATTGCCTTCTCATCAGTGTCTCCATAGTGCCCAGTATCTTCTCTTGTTAAGGCATGACCGTAACAACCCCATAACCATCAGATTCCTCATAGTAGATGCTGAAGATCTAAAGGTAAGATTTATATCTGTGTGTATGGACGTGGCTGGCAGTCAACAGTCTGGTGTCTTTCTTGATTCCTGTCTACCTTATTTTTGAGCCAAGGTCTTTCATTAAACCTTGAAGTCATTGGTTTGGCTAGGACAGATATCCAATGAGCTTCAAGAATCTGTCTGCTTGTACATCTCCATTACTGGGATTATAAATGTATACTACTGCCACACATGATTTTTATATAGGTGCTGGTGTTCTAAACTCAGGCTACTTTTGTGCTTAGGTAGCAAGCACTTCACTGACTGAGGCATATCCCTAGACCCTATGCCTTTAAAATTATGGTTGTTTTCTCTAGAACTTAGCAACGTAAATGGATTATCATGATTGATTAATACATCTTAGTTAATGATTAGAGGAGAATTATAAAGCAATATCTTAAACGACTTGAAAAAAAATGTTTGACCTTGTTCATAAGTTAAGCTATTATATAATACAATAATTCATCTGATTCTGGTCTTTGTTGTCTTGTCTCACTTTTCTGTTTTCCTCTATAAATAATTATTTTGTATGTGTGAGTACGTGCGTACCTATGTGCACACATGTGTGCATGTATTTGAAAAGTACTGTATCTAAGAAGTGCTTGAACATTGAAAAGATATTTTCTCACTGCTCGAATTCGGTTTAAAATGGTTTTATGCTTTTGAGGATTTAGTTATTTCTGCAGTCCTAGTAGCGGTTCTTTCTAGGTCACGATCCAAGGTTTCGGAACGTACAGCCAATCTGGTTGGTGAAATCCAATGATCTTTAGCCAATGAAATGAGTCACGTTCGTGTTCTTCAGCATCATTTGAATTCTGCTTTGGGAAGCTGGTAGACTTGAACTAGATGTGAATCTAAACATCTGGAATGACCTTCATGGTAGGGAGGGAAAATATAAAACACAGCTCTACATATCAGTGGAGTCTGTCAACGGACGTGAGTGATAGCTCACTTAGAACATTAGTCACTTTTTTTCCTAGTTAGTAAAGATACACAGTAATCCAAAAGCAGCCATATAGGCTGTGATCATATATTCTTAAATTTCTTGGAGATAGCCATCAACAGTTGGCACAAGCTGGCAATCTTAACTTACCTCAAGATTTATTGTTTGGAATATTTAATTTGCCTTTGATTTTAGCAAAGGAGAGTCTCCTCTCCAAGAGACCTTTAGCTCTTGACAGTTTACTCACTGGGAAAGCAAAATGCCACCTGTCTGTTGCTCTTTCTCTGTTTAAGAAGTATCAGGGCAAGAGACAGATAAAAAGATTGATGGTATCATTTAAAAATAATTACAGTAATCAGAGTTAATGTTTTGACAGGTTGATATTCTAGCAACTATTAAAAATAAAACCAAAAACAAACAAAAACAAACTAACAACAACAACAAAAACCCAAACAGCTGTTTAGCTGTAGGGAATTTTCCCCTTAGGCTAAATCGAAAGATACATGCTGGTATTTATTTAGTAATCAATCACAGGGAGAAAAGACCTTGAATTTTAGTTGGAAATTTTTATTTTTATCCTTTTCCTCACTCCTGGTCTTTAAACCTGCTCCGAGGAGAGCTATACATGCCAGGCTAGTGCTCATCAAAAGCGAGCAATCACAGCTAAATCAGCATGCAAAATGCCACTCAACCTTGGGCCTTTATTAAAATTTGCTGGGACTCAATTTGAGATAGCGATCATTCTTATTAAAAAGCAAAATGTAAGATAGTTTTTTTATATAAATCTCTGGATGGAATGGAATTGTTAATCAGCATAGGCTGATGTGATTTCTCTGTTGCAAATCCTGCCGAGGGCTCAGAAGTGGCACATTACCATAATTCGTAGGCTAGAGCTGGCAGCTTGAAAAAGACCTGCAAGAATCTTTAAAATGCTTAAGCAAAGCTGCAAGTCACAGCAAAACAACACAGGGAGAGCTGCTACCAGGTTTCAGCATCTCCCTCATCCCTTATGGTTCCTGAATCTCTCCTTGTTTATGTTGTCGGGTGTTGTTTATAAACAACCTCTCAACAGGGCACGGCGGTGCTACACAATCCATCCATTTACCATGTTCTTGGTTCTCAACGGCTGCTGAATGGAAGGGCTTGTGTTTTTCTCTTAAGTGTAGAAAGTGGAGCCAATCAATTAACCACATGCACTTAGCACATTGTTTGTCTTCTCTACCGTATCCTTTCTGCCTGTTTGACATCACTCTCTATAATTTTTGTACATAAAAAAAAGTAGAGAAGCCTCCAAAAGATATAGAACTCGTGTTGGATACACAATGGTCTGTGGAGGTAATGCCTATTTTTCACCCTGAGAAAATATTGTTAGGTTTCTGGACCAATCCTTAAATTGAGTAAAGTCAGAAACATATCATTTTTTCCCCCACTGAGGGAGGATTACATTGCTCCTGCACTGGAGTGCTTATGGCACATCCGCTAGGAGATGTCAGCATGAACCCAAGGGAGTGGTAGATGAAATGTTCAAAAAGAAGACACTCAATTTCTTTGCATACTAAGGACATTCTTACATAATTGCAAGAAATTATAAGAAATGGGTGTCTTTGCACACGCAAACATTCATGACCATGCAAAACAGTGAATTTCATCTTCCTTATGAAATTCTAAATAGCATGGTCATTTGGAAGCTACAGTGCAATCAAATAGCGTATCTGTTTAGAAGGCCAGGTGTGTGAGGAAGAGAATCAATAAGATGTGGAGATATTAACAAGTTTGGAAGTGTTCTCATAATTTGGATTGTATCTTTGAACCCAGAAGTTCTTCATTTGGATACTTAACTATATAAGAACAATGATAGATTAAATTTTTGACAGAACTCATACCTGAGGATGGTAGAGCTGGACTCAATATGAAGTCAGAGGGCAGTCTTGCTGTGCGTGTGACTGCTTCTATAGGCACACAGGGTGTATTTTAGTAGAACCTGGCTGTTTTCAGAGTACAGAGGAAGGTATAGATCTATGAATGAGAGCATTTTAATGAATAACACTGATTCATCGTTGTGAGAATCAACTATGTGACCTTGAGAAAGACTTCAGTTACAATCAAAGCTTTGAAATAGCAGGTGCTAGATACATAAAGTTCTACAAAATCTAAAATTCCTTCAAGTTTGAAGGGACATCATTAAATATGGTAGAAATGAATCAATGATCGGCCAGGGAATCTAGAAGGAAGACCTGAACCTCAATATACCAAAAGGGACATAAAATTAACCCAGACCCAGAAAGGAGTTAGGAGTCAGTGTCAAGAAGCTTAATGCTACTTCATGGCCCTTTCTGAGAGCCTTTCTGAATTCCTCATTAAAGGTAGAGAGCAGGAAGTTATTTTCGAGTTAAAAAATGGCAATCAGATTAAATAGACTGGATGACACACATTAAAAACTAAAAAGCAAGCAACGTGTCAGGAAGCATTATTTTTAATCGGGAGTTTCTGGCACAAGGTGCCTGTTTTCTGTTCCCAAGCTCCCTTCTGTTTCCTCCTCCAGAAAGGACTTCGATTCCCCAGCATCACAGCACACAGCACAGCTGGGCTTCACATTCCCGCTTGCAGCAGCTGCTTCATCTGAAATGCTGGTAGTATTTGTCAGCCTGGAAGTGTCTTGAGGCTGCTTCTGAGAGATACAAGGAGGCAACTGATAAGAAGCGCATCAGAAGGGCAGTTAATTGCCTCCAGTCTCTCGGTGCCGGGAATATTTAAAATCTATGGGATTAAAGGCAGATTAAAAACTGTGGAAGCAGGGGCCCAATAGCGCTGAAAGATTGCAATCAGCGAGGGTAATGGCAGAGAAAAAAATGAATGTGGCACATAAAATGACAGATAGGAAATTCAGATCCGCTTCTAATGCTCCAAGTTCCATCTTGTAAGCACAATTCATCTACGTGTAAATCATTTTTTGGCTTCAAGCTTATCAGCCAATCGGTGAATTAAAAATGCTCTTTCCTTGGAGGATTAGAGGGGTTGATTGAAGTCAGTGTGAAAACTGGCTAATAAGTCTGGAAATGTCAGGAGGGGGCTTCAGAGGAACTCCATGTACTTTTTTTCCCCCTCTCCCTTTCCCTCTCTCTCCCTTTCCATGCTATGAAATAAGGAGTTTGCAAGGCTGCAGACTTCTGTTATTTTGACGAATGCTTTTGTGTTTTCTGTGGGTGACAACATTGCAGAATGGAGCATTTGGATTTGCAGGGTGAATAGGGATAATTACCATGAAGACACACAGGTGGAAAACTCTGGATGAAAATGGCTACTTCTAGAAACCAGTTCTCCAAACTCGATAGAGAATATGTCAGAATCCTAGGCCTGTGAATGTGTGATTCTAGTTTAAATCATGCCATTATGAAGAGGGGCATGTTACTTTTTGATTCTACTGATTTAACTGAACAAGTGATATTTTGGGGAAGCCCACATCCTTTCTTTCTCAAAGTGATAGATGGTAGAGAGGGTGCCTAGTCCCTGTGCTAAAGACTAGTCTAAGGTGATCATGTTGACTGACATTTTTTGTTTTTGTTTTTGTTTTTTTTTTGGTGGAGGGAGGTGGCATTGGTTAGGAGATTTCAAACCAGCTTGTGGTGTTAGCACAGCATCATCTGAGGAGACTCCCTGATGATTTCTAGAGTTGCTTAGAAGGCTGGTGGCTCACCAAGGTGAAGGTTCTCTTTTCACTCTGTAGGGCTAGTTGAAAGAGGTAATTCCCAGCAGAAGCACCACACAGAGACTGCAGGATGCTGAGGAGAACATCTTTATGGTCCATAGTCTACATTTTTCCCTTGTCCCAGGAGGAGCTTGGCATTTTCCTCCATATTAAGCTTCATACTCTTCAGCTATGAATTTTATGTCTGGAATACCTCAGAAGTTTTAAGAGGTCAGTTCTATCTGTCCCATTTCATAGAAAAGGTATTTCTACCTGTCCCATTTCATAGAAAAGGTAGCTGAGTAGAACACATGTATCAAGGTGATCCAGGAGGAATAGGAGATTCAAAACTAACTCTCTGTTTAGTGCCACAATTTTCTATTCCTTTGGCATTTTGAAGAGTGTCCTTGCTTCTGTTGGCATGCATGTGTTGGATTGATTTTGATGGTCTTGAGATAAAGAATGACTTGATATTGGAGCTTGCTGCATTAGAAAGTAAAATTATATCTCCATTGTTTAATTTGTAAAGTCCTAGGACATAAATGACATAATTTTGTCCTAGGACAAAATTCAGCCCTGGTATTGGTTAATTTTCCATTCTATTTTTTTTAAATCAGCTTTTAAAGGAGAAAGGTTTGTTTGGGCTCTCAGTTTCAGAGGTGTCAGTCCATGGTTGGTTGGATTCATCCTTTTGGAGTCTTAAGAAAGAAACATGTGATGAGCACTGTCACTTTCAAGGATATACCCGAACAACCTGAAGATATCATCCAAGGCCTTGCATCTTAAAACTTCCACTAGCTTCCAATAGCACTACCCTGGCAAACAAGTTTTCACCAAAAGAGAGTCAAGGTCAAGACCATCACAGGCCATTTCCATCTTTGGTTTTGAGAACGCCATCATTTATTGCCCAGTGCTGAGGGAGTGAGATTTTTCTATAAGTGAACACTATATGTATAAAGATTGCTACTTTGAGATGGCTAGACAGATGGCTCAACGGTTGGGTATGTAGAAGAGTAGGGTTTGGTTCCCAACATCTACGTCAGGCTGTGCTTCTGGCCTCCAATGGTACCTGCTCTCATGTGCACATACCCACACACAGACATACACATACACATATGATTTAAATCATAAAATAAATCTTTAAAATTTTACTCTAAATTTCCCCCTCAGAACCTCAAGGAAGATAGGAAGAATTTTAGGAGCCAGATGTTGGGGAGGACTGCCACAAAACAGGACACTCTGGATAGGTAGGACCATTGTACCCATCAACTCATGGTAGCTGTGATTCTCTGCATAAAATCTACACAAAAATCAAGGAGTCAAAATTTTAGCATGGAAGAGGGGTTCACTGAGTTCTATCCCAGCTGAAGAGCTAGGCTGTTAATGGCTGCTAGGGAAAGGAGAGTTAATTCTTTCCAGGAGTGTGTCCTCTGGTCGGTTGCTCATGCTCCAATGTCTTGTCCTACATCAGAGCACATATAGACAGAACCAAGTAGACTCAGTGGGCAACAATGATGATGACTATGATGACAACAACAATGATAGAGAGAACATGAAATTGGTAGAGAAATGGGTGGGGTGGGTTCTGAGTGGAGTCAGAAAGGGGAGTGTGCAATAAATATAATCAGAATCCATTGTGTACAAGTCTGAGAGTCTCAAAGGATAAATGAAAATGTACTTTAATATTGGTATCCTCTCGAGAATTCAATACATTCTGATTGTACCTCATTCATATTTTTAGATAGAGAGTCAGAGGATGGTTGGAAGGACAAGTGATATTAAGTGATACTACTCTACTGTTCTAACTTATTAAGAAAGTCAACTTTTAAATACACCTGTTAGGAACTGGTTATTTTTTGAGTTGACTGTTGATGTTAGCCACCTTTGATTGCTATAGTTGATTCCTTACCAAAATCTTGACTGTTCTGTTTTTAAAAGCTACATATTGTGATTTGTCTTAATTTTCAATAATATTTAGTATTTTCTTCCATTTAAAAAAATCTATAAATGTCTATTATTGGAGAACCCAAAACCACAAAACTCACAGAGGAAATTAAAAATAACTACACTCTGTCAGTAGGAATAGTTATGGATGACATTTTTAGAGTGTGCATATGTACTATTTATAGCCAAACAAAAGTATATTTATTTTTAGTAAACAAAAATTAAATTTTGTTCAGCAGTTACTTAATTTTTATATGCAATACTATGAATATTTTATTCCAATACATCCTTTTCAGCACATAGTTTTTAATTGCAGTACATAATTATAGTATATGATTAAAGCCGTACTTTACTAATTTCTATTAATGAACAATGTGTTCTCTTTCAATTCTTTGTTATAAATAAATTACTAAGTATCATCCTTTCATAGAATACATTAATTAGTATTTTATAAATAGTTATAACAAAACCAACCATATTTATTGTAGGACATTTAGAAAGTCTATTAGGGAAGAATATAGGTTAAAAAAAAAAAACCCTGCACTTTCCATGATGGAAAAATTTACTTTCATTGCATATTCTTTCAAACATTTTTGGTATGTCCATACTCAGACATGTGTAAGTTTAAGTGTGTGCATATACATGTATGTATGTGTTTAAGAGATGCAACTGTAGTTACTGCACACAAATTAGTATACTTAGGAAATGATTCTTTTGTAATTCCCATTTTGTAGATGAAGACAGTAAAGTATAGGAAGGGACAGCTTCAGAGTGGCAGAGCTGGGATTCCATTAGAGTCTCTGCTTCCATCTACCATTCTAGGGTCTTTGGATACAGCTCAAGATTTGACATCTAATGAAGGCTTGCTAAAACTCTGGAACTGGAGCTAATGACCCATGGTCCCAGCTTGACTTTAATTTGAGACAAGTAATTTCCTGCCTTGAGGATTCTTTTAGTTCTCTGTCTCCTTTGCTAGAGGACAGTATAGTTAGGTTAGACCCCTGACCTGTTGAATTTACCTGTCCTGTGTCTCTATTACCGAAGGGTCTGCTCTGTTGATCGGACAAATGGATCTGACTTAAAGCTCACTAATCTGCTAGTGTGTCTTACCCCTCTAAGCACAGTCATATTTATTTGTTAAAGGAGACTTTCTGGAGAAGTCTCCATTGCAAAGAGAGTTAGGAAACATGAGAAACTAAGGAGAAATTTTGAAGGAAGAAGGTATGTGTGGCCTGGAAGGCATCCATGAACTGAGAAATCTTTCCAAAGCTGGGCCTTTGTATACAACAATAGATAGATTGGAATATAAACTATTCTTAAGATAGGCAGTTGGAATGTGCTCTGCATTGGGAAAGTTTTTTATTTTTATTTTCGACAGTACAAGTTAGAATTCTCAGCAAGTAGAAGGCTTTATGCTTAGGAATACAAAGCTCATAATCTGAGGGACACAAATTCTATTTTGGAACCTAAGGCTCTATGAAAAGAAACAGTAAACTTTCCTTTTTTTTTTTTAATGAGTTTAAGAAGTAAATACTCCTGTTCATCTACCTCTTCAGGGCTCATAGGTGATTGTTTGGCAGTTTGCAAGCATGATCTACTTTTTTTCCACACAGTATTTTCCCCTAGGGGTGGGCATGGCTCTTTTCACAGTAGAGAGAAGATTGGTAGGAACTAGATATGGTCAGTAAGCAGGTCACTGGCTCTTCTTACTCTCATGCAATTTCCTACTTGAAATTCTACTTACAGAAAGAGCCTGTGGACCTTAAAAACAGTAAAACACTGCAGAATGTCCTTCTAAGAAACTGGTTTCCAAGCAGGCTCGGCCTAGTTTTCTGATTGCTTTTAATTACAACCTTAGGTGGAGAGGCAAGAAATGCCAGAACCAAGGATTCTTTGGCAATTTGCATGACAAGATTTAGTAACTTTGGAATTTTCTACTGCTGCTCTTGCTGCTGCTGTTACTACTATTTCTACTATGACTACAAATATCTATCTATCTATCTATCTATCTATCTATCTATCTATCTATCTATC
>NW_021604604.1:15555496-15569290 GCF_004785775.1 Grammomys surdaster | reverse complement strand
ATCTATCTATCTATCTATCTATCTATCTATCTATCTATCTATCTATCCATCCATTCATCCAACTACTATCTGTCTATTTTTACATCTGTCTATCCATCCATTACCTATCTACTATCTACCTATCATTCATTCATTATCTATCTGTCATCTATCTATCTATCTATCTATCTATCTATCTATCTATCTATCTATCTATCTATTCATCCATCTGTTTTTCATTCTGGAAAATTAGTTTTTGTCACTCTTCCAGGGGTCAACAATCATTTGCTTCTCTTTGTCAGGAAGGAAACCACCTAGACATGAATTGACTCTGAAAATGGAGAAATAGCATTGAAAGTTCAACATTTGCCAGACCACGTTCATTTTTTGAGGCAAACAGTGTGTTCTGCATTGTGTTTTCGATCATCCTAATGTTTCTACATCTTAGAGTAAAGAAAGGTGGACCCAGACTTCCAAGAGCCTGCTGTGATGTTCTGGGCCCCAAGTACAAGCTGTTGGAGATCTCACTTTGGTTATGTAGACTGATAAGATGGTTTATCTTCTACCAAGTTAAAGTAAGTCTTCTGTGGGCTGTGGTATGAATTTCTCATCACTATAAACTCCTGGAGAAGGAGATTGTTTCCTCCCAGCTAAGTCAGGGAGCTTATCCTGTCCCTCCTCTCTCACTCCCTGAGCCCAGATGGAGAATTGCAAGGCTGAGAAATCTCCCATGCGTTTCTCTATTTCCTTGCAAGTTGCCTGCTCAATCAGATGCCCTGTGATCTCAGGACAGGCTCTGATGATGGGAATTAGGCAGCTGGCTGCTCCATTTGAGTACACCACAGGCTGTGAACCTCCTGACTGCCCTTTTTTTACTTGCAAAACGGAAATCTCTCTAAGCTCCATCATCTTTGACACCGCTGTGAAAACCAGTTTTAGCGATAAGATGAACGGAGTAGAATGGGATGTGTGGCGTGGATATATTTTTGACCCCATATTTTAAAACTTTGGATGCAGCAGACATATCTAAGTAAAGTTGTGCCTTGCCTGCTAAAATGGAAGATTAATATCCAATAAATTACCTCCCCAAGACCTTAGTCCCAGTTTTCAGTTTTTAATGCATGGTACTACTTGCTATCATGAAGAATCAATTCATCTTCTCATCCTGTTTCCCCTGCCCCACTTTTGTTTTTGATTAATGTGTTTTTATTTTTTAAAATTATCCTTGCTATGTTTGAATTTTTAAATCAAAAAATTGTAGAATTTCACCTCTCTGATTATTTAAAAATAAGATAGGATGGGGATTATCATTTGAGAATTATTTTGATCTAATCCTTTCTGGAGGCAGTAGAATTAATTTGACCTTTAAATGCTTCCTTCCAGACTATGATTCTCTAATAATATAGTATGAGTCAGGTAAGGTAAGGCAAACCTCTGTGAAGTGGGACAGAACTTATGCAGTAGGTTAATTCAAACATGAAACAATCTTTCAAAACTATAATCAGCCATTAAGAACTTCTTCGTTTTGATTTAAGTTTTACATTTACCTTCATTTATTATTTTGTGTTTGTCTATGTGTGTGTCCGTGTCCGTGTGTGTGTGTGTGTGTGTGTGTGTGTCCATGTGTGTGCATACACATGGGTATCATGTGGTTGATACAGAGGTTGGTTCAATCAGTGTACCATATAATTTCTAGGGATCAAACAAAGGTGTCAGCCTTGACAGTACCTACCTTTACTCGCTGAGCCATCTATAGGCCTGCCCTCTCTCACCCCTGCCTTTATGCTTTTCTACCTTTAAGGCCCATCAGTTAATACATCATTGAGATGGGTCACAGTATGGGAGTTACTTTCTAATTTTTCATAGATGTTTTGCATTGTACTCTTCATTTCCTCATGAATTCATGGGAGAGACTTATTCTTTTCATCCTTGAAGGCTGTGTGATATAGAAGAAAGAGCTTGAGTTTTAAAAGCGAGAGTATCAAAATTTGAGATAATATTTTTCATCTTACTAGCAGTCAAGTTAGGCAAATTCTTTAACACTTAGACCTCTGATATACTCATCTATAAAATATAATAATAATAATATCATAATTTTTATTTTATTTAGGGATTTAATGAGAGGCTGTATGTGATTCATCTGTCATTGAATAGATGCCTAGCAAATGCCAATGTTGCTCATCTCCTTCTTTCTCCAGGCTATTGTATCTGATAAAGGTTTGAATATGACAGTGTCCACACTTGTGTGGTGCTTATAAGATGCTAAGCAGCCTACTAAGCATTTTATTTTGAGATGAGATTTCATGTAGCCCAGGCTGGCCTTAGAATAAGTATGTAGCCTAGGACTCAAGGATGACCTTGAACTTCTGCCTTCACCTTCAGAACTGGTAGGATGACAGTCACGAACCATGATATACGTGTTGCTAAGGAACAAGGGCAGGGTTCTGTATATATTAGGTAAGCACCTCACCAACTCAGCTACTTCCTCAGTACTTGCATGTCTTATTAAGTTATTCAATCTTCATAATGTCCCTCAGAAGTAGACATTATTATATTAGGTGTTTTTGTTTTTGTTTTTGTTTTTGTTTTTTGAGACAGGGTTTCTCTGTGTAGTTCTGGTTGTCCTGGAACTCACTCTGTAGACCAGGCTGGCCTTGAACTCAGAAATCTGCCTGTCTCTGCCTCCCAAGTGCTGGGATTAAAGGCTTGCGCCACCACCGCCCGGCTATTATATTAGTTTTGTATGAAGAAACAGCCTACACATACAAAGAAGTTAAATTATACCAATAAAGTCACAAAGCTAAACAGAAGAGAAACCATGGGCCTGAATCCAGATTGGATTGTTTAGAAGTTATTTCAGGTTTCAGTAGGACACTGACAAGTGATTCTGGCTTACCCTACCCTGGGCGAGGCCAATTATAGTTGAAAAAGCTTAAGCTAGTTTTTTTTTCATTGCTGGGACAAAATACAATGCAGAAGCAACTTAAAGAAGATGGTTTTCTGGGCTCAGAGTTCAGACTGAACAGTGCTTCTTTGCAAGGAAGGCAGGTAGTTTTAGCTTGTTCCTGTCAATGGCAATAGAAAACAGAACATTTGAGAACTAGTCCAACCTATAGCCTTAAAGTTCCATGGCTCTAGTCCTTTATCTCCTTATAAACATCATGTCTGAAAGGTTCTACTATTTTCCCAAACATCACCATCAGCAAGGGACCAAATGTGCAAACACATGAACCTATGGAGGATTCTTCATATCCAAACCATAGATAGCTTCCTTTTGGGAGACATTTTTGTCTAAGGGTTTGGGAAACCATAGGAGTTTTGCTATAATATATTGGGAAAATAACATAAGTAATTCAATTGACACTTTTTGTAAGATATTATTTAACTATCTCAAGATATTAGTTGCATTTATTTATTTATTTATTTATTTATATATTTATTACGTGTTTGATTTATTTGTGTGTGCCCATGTGGGTGCCTGTGCAGGTTGGAAAACAACACACAAAAGTTAGTTTTCTCCTTTCACCCTGTAGATCATAAGGCTAGAACTTAGATCTTCACATTTGTCAGCAAGCACCTTTATCTAGCTAGCCATCTCACTGGCCCATTGAGAATGTATCTGATATGGCAATACTTACTGCAGATCTCTAAGAAGAAGAATGTCTTTCTGTGTATGGGTGTGTATCTAATACAGCCATCTCCTCAAATTCTTGTAACCGTAGTTTTCTGAGAGCATCAGTCAACTTGCAAGCATGTGGTCCAACTGTCACAAATTACAGATGGAGAAATAGATGTCCAAGTGTAGAGTCAAGCTTACTCAAGTTAATTGGCTAATTGGTGGCAAAGTTGAGATAAGACCCAGGCCTTCTTCCTCCAAATCAGGTGCTCTAGCCTTCTATCATGTAACAATTCTCTGGATAATAGCACCAGAGATAAAGGCTCGCAATGTGATTTTCCGACGCCCCGGCTAATCCATTTACTGCATTGAATAGAACAGACATGCATCTTTACACTGTAATATTTTACGTTTTTTTTTTTAAAGGAGACAATGCTACTTCTAGGTCCATAATTAATGTATTCGATGATGGCATTATTTTCCTCTTACTCTTGTTTCTAGGGCTGTGTGTAGAGTTCTTAAAAGCCAGACATCCGCCTCAGGCTGGTTTTGTGTGCTGAATGTGCTTTCAAATGCCAGAGACCACATCTCTCACGGGCTCTTTAGATAAGAGAGTCGTATGGACAGCACAACTTTGGAATAACAGTTGTAAAATCTTGAAAATATCTTTCACCCTACCAGATATTTGAATATTGCATTTGAGTAATCCAACAAACACACGGGATGTCAAGTATAAGGTAACAGGTGAATCTTTGGAAGGAATTGGGTAGAGAATGCAGCCAGGTTGAATAGGGAGGATGCAAATAGAGTCATAATTTACTAAATCTAACTTTCTAAATCCTGCAAGTGTAGGAGATCAGAATCAACATGAGTCAGAAGCTACTATCAGCTAGTTCCTGGTTTAAGGGAAGATATATTGGAATTAGTTAATACCCTGAAGATGCAGTTGAAACATGCCCTAATTATCAGTAATGAAACATTTGAATTTTGTCACCACATTAGGATCTGTCTAAGCCAGATTTGTGCCCAGAAAGATTTGCATGACAAGAAACTGATGGTTCAGTTGGGAAAATGTTTGCTTGACAAGCATGAGGTCCCAAGTTCAATCCCAGAGCTGGAGAAGTGAAGGCAGGTAGACCCCTGGGGCTCAGTGACCAGCCAGTCTAGTTGTGTTGGTGACCTGCATGCCAAATATCTTTGTCTTCCAAGACTACATGGAAAGCAGTTGAGAATGATACTTGGGTTTGACCCACACACAACACACACACATGCATGCAAACACACATGTATGCATGTGCATGTGCATTCTCTCTCTCTCTTTCTCTCTCTCTCTCTCTCTCTCTCGCGCGCGCGCGCGCTCTCTCTCTCTCTGTCACACACACAAACACACACACATACACACCTCATCTACTGGGTATCTTACTTTGCTTTTCTAATTTTTCAGGAAGACTAAGTATGTTAAAAGTTAAAAGTAAATAGCACATTGAGAGTAGAAAGACAGAACACCTCAGAGGTCTCGATTTCTGGAGGAAAGAGCAAAGAAGAGCACAAAGTAATCCCCTGACTTCCATTCATCTCCTCTAATCACTGTGGGTTTACAAATGTTCTTCTGAAGCTGCAGTGGGCAATTGGGTCTGTAAATGTCTGCAGGCCACGCCTGTGAGCAGCCGGACTACCATGATATATTTGATATGCAAATGACAAGGCCTAGAAGGGAGCTGACTGATAAGACTCCGGACAGATTTCAAGTGGGGGTCACAGTAGGGGGAGCACAGTGATCAACTTCACACGTTAGATGTGTCTCCCCTCCTTCCTTTGTCAGAGGAGATATTTATTAATTAAACCAAAGGAGGCAAATGTGTATCCCATGAGCAAATTAGAACATCAAAACCTTGGAACAGAGTCGGTAGGAGTAGTGGGTGAGCCTGGAGAGGAGCCTCCAGGGAGAGAAAGGAAACTAGAACTTACCTTTGGCTCCAGCGTGAGTCAAACAATAGCCGAATAAATTGTTAAATCGAAGGTGAGAACTTCAGTTTGAAAAAAAAATGTCATGGCTTTGTTTCAAACCATTCACAGCCTCTGGTTTATTTTCAGGAATGATGGTGGTCAAAATGTGAAAACAGAGGACATGGAATTTGTCGTAATTACCACTGGATTATGTTTTCCAGTTTGCCAGCTCTTAAACTGCACTGTGAGTTGAAGACAGTAACATTTTAAACAAAAGACTTTAAAAGGAGCGCAAAAGTTAAGATGGTGAAACTATGTCCCAAGGAAATTATGTGGTGGTGATGGTGGTGGTGGTGGTGGTGGTGGTGGTGGTGGTATTGGTGGTGTATGTGTTTGTGTGTGTTTCTGCTTCTGGAATTTCAGAATTTTTTTTTCCACTTTCCCCAAGTTCAACCTTTCAGTCAGTAATTTCCAAGATGTATCTTGGCAAGGCCAGCTTGCTAGTGCATACACTGCCCAACGAGGGAGGGCTTAAGTGGGATTTGTGGTTCTGCAATCCCTCACCCGGGGCAGGCAGCGAGGGCTTTCTTCTGTGGGTTGGCAGCCTCATACCTTCTCTTTGCAGCAATTTTCAATGGAAATTACTTACTAGGTCTCATTGTTTGTTGGCAGGTGCTTCTTTCTGACTTCACAGGGGCAGCATACATAGGCAGCAAGTAGGTTAAGCATCTTTCCCTCTTAGTTCTGATTCCTTCATCAGTGATAGGAGCATGAAGGCTGAGATTCTCAGCTTTGTCCTCAGCTAGGGTCATCTAATTCCCAGAAATTCTGATTGCAGAGTGGAGCCCAGCACTGCCTTCTGCTATTTAAACATCATTGTATTATTTCATCCATCCATCCATCCATCCATCCATCCATCCACCATCCATCCATCCATTCATTCATTTCTGTGTGCATGTACTCATGTGCCTGTGCTAATGGTCTAAAGTGTTCATGTGGAGGTCAGAGTACATCTTATTAGAGTTGCCTCTCTCCTTCTACCATGTGAGTGCCAAGGACCAAGCACAGGTCAGAAGCCTTGTCTACAAGTGCCCTTACCTGGAGAATGATCTTGATACCCTATGATGCCATTTCTAACTGGGCTGTTGCCTCAATTTACTGTATGGTATGTACAGCAAAATGGAATGAAGGGCTTCATTAGATTCAATGGTTGAGGTGAACCATCAAGATGATTCCACTTAACAACAGTTAAACCAAACTTGATTGAAAGTGTAAGTGGTCTCATTTGTGACTGGTTTAAGTGGTCTCATTTGTGACTGGTTTAAGTATCTGTTCAAAATCTTTGTTGGGGATGGCTTATAGAGAAAGCTCAACAGTTAAGAGCACTGGCCACTCTTTCAGAGGGCTCAGGTTTGATTCCCAGCGCTTCCATGGTGGCTTACAATTTTCTGTAACTCCAGTTCAGGGGTTCCAGCCCTTCTCTATGGGCATCCATGGGCCTGCATGCATATATGGTGCAATTAGACACACATATAGGCAGAACAGTGATTGATATAAAATAAAAATAAAGAGGTCAAAGTATTCTTTGAACACCTAAAAATGTAAAGCCTACTGTCCTTTTGACATGATAGTGGCAGCTTGATGTCTGGTCACTTCGCTCTTCCCTAACTCACACACAGTTGGGAGAGCTTTGTCTTAATGTGTGTGTGTGTGTGTGTGTGTGTGTGTGTGTGCGTGTAAACAATACCAATGCCTACATTAACTGTTCCATCTTCCTGGATTTGACCTCTGTTTAAGAAACAGTTTTGAAAGAATAGGTGGAAGGAGTACAGGTTCTGAAAGGGATAGAAACTCCACAGAAAGACCAAAAGTGTCAATTAAACTGGACCCTAGGGGCTCTCAGAGACTGAATCACCAACCAAAGAGCATACACAGGCTGGAACTAGGCCTCCCTGCTCACCTGCTCATATGTAGCAGATGTACAGTTTGGTCTTCATGTGGGTTCCCAACAACTGGAACGGGGCTATCTCAAAAGCTGTCTCTTGTACATGGGATATATTCTTTTAGCTGGGCTGCCTTAACTGGTCTCAGTGGGAGAGAATGTGCCTAGTCTCTCAGAGACTTGAAGTGCCAGGATTGGAGATACCTAGGAAGGCCCCCACCCAATCGGAGGAGGAGGAGGAGAGGGAAGCATGGGGGAAGAAGGATTGTGGGAGGGGGGACTGGGAGGTGGGCAATAAACTGGATGTAAAGTGGATAAGTAAAAACAAAAACCAAAAAAACAGCTTTGGCCTCGATGGAGGTTTTTCCAATTCAGAAATGTGCTTGCTTCCTCCACTAAAAACAAAACAAATTTACTGAATATGATCTTTTTAGACTTTTTTTTTTAGAGTTTTACACACTTGCTTACCATCCTGTGAGGTCTTATGACAATAAGCATTTTGTGTCTAACAGAGGGTAAACAATGATCACTGAAGAAATGTACCCCGTTTTGCTGATACTAGGTCTTTTTATTATTACCTTGCTTAATTATTATAGACAGGACTTTGAAAATGTAAACTCTTTAGGGGCTGGAGAGAACTCAGCAGTTAAGAGCACTAACTGCTTTTGCAGAGAACCTGAGTTCAGTTCCCACGTGGTGGTCACAACCATCTATAAGTCCTGTTTCAGGGGACCTGGCATCCTCTTCTAGCCTCTGTGGGTACTAGGCATGCATGTGGTACACTTACTTAGATGCAGTCAAGCACCAAAACACATGAAATAAAAGCTAATGAAGACACTGCTTGACTTAGCATACATGATCAAGGCTTCCACCAGTGGGAAGATGGCTCCGATGGTAAAGTTTACACCTTTCAAGTAAGACGACTTGAGTTCTATTCCTAGAATCTATGTAAAATACTAGGTATGGTAGGAAGAACTTTTTAAACATTTTTAATTTAATTTTTTTTATTTAGTCACTTTACATCCTTCTCAGTGTCCTGTCCCACAATCTTTCACTCCTTTCCTCTCTCCTTTTCCTCTGAGTGGGTGGGGGCCCCCGGTTATTCCCCTACCCTGGCACATCAATTCTCTGCAGGGCTAGGCGCATCCTCTTCCATTGAGGCCAGACAAAGCAACCCAGCTAGAAGAACACATCCCACAGGCAGGCAACAATTTTGGGGATAGCGTTCACTCCAGTTGTGCAGGACCCACATGAAGGTCAAGCTGCACATTGTTAACAAGAACTTTTAATTCAAGGTCTGGGAAAAAAGGACAAGAAGATAGGCTATTTAGTGTGTACCTACTTCCACAAGAATACACACACACACACACACACACACACACACACACACAGACACACACATACACCCCACAGGTACACACAAGATAATGGGTCTCCTTATGATATTTTCATCCACATATGTTATTAAACTTTCTCTTATCTAACTCCTTCACAACTTTACCCTAGCCTTCTCCATTTTATTGATCCTCTCCCTCCCCATAAATTGTTCCCACTCCAGGCAGCATGACTGTGTCCATGGAAAGCCTGAGGCCAAGAGAGTTACTCTCAGTGTAAGACTGGTGAGTATAAGCCTACTCACCAGAGCATCGTGAATGACAGTGCCAGTCTCTGTTGCTCTAGGCAGGACAAGATGTAGTCTTGGGAGGTACAAAAAACTGCAATACCACTTCGTAGCAGGGAAGGAAGTGGATTGGAGAGCAACACTCCCCCCTGACATAGTGTGCCCCTCCTTTCCTAATCTTCTTAGCAAATTTATACTCTTGTCTTTTTATATTGCCCAAGATGCAATTTGAATAGGGTTCGTGATAGGCTGGCTTTTCAAGGCAAGCTCAGGCCAGTCTCTTTTAGCCATAGATGGTCAGCATCTAGCTTTTACATCTCATTTTCAGGGATTTAATTCAGCACAGACTCAATTCAGGTATCAGTGGCCTAGGGGAATTTTTCTAGAGCTCTTTTGGGTTCTTTAATTCCAGTGTTGGTCAGGGCTAAATTTATTCTTCTACTGATGCTAAATATAGCAGCTGAGTATTAAACAGCAGACACTGGAAGCAGTTTACTTTAAGATTATCAGCTCTTTATTATAATCAGTAAGCACTGAGAAACATTTCCAGAAATGTCTCAAGGACAACCTTTCTGTGGACTTTTTTTTTTTCTACTCCATGTGCAGGTCTGTATAGGACACTTTGTAGGTTCAGTGTCCAGACTGCCAAATCCTTTTGGGGAAGAGGGGAGGGAAAAAATGTCCTTCAAAACATTTAGATCCTCCAGATCTCTCTTTCTCTCCCCTCCCCCTCTCCCTTTCTCTCCCTCTCCCTCTATCTCTCTCCCTCTCCCTCCCTCTCCCTCCCCTCCCCCTCTTTCTCCTTCTCCTCCTCCCCATCTCCTTCGCCATCTCCCTATTTCTTTCCTTCAGTTTTTCTTTCTTGACCTTTCCCCTTCATGGGGACCTCAGTATATCCCTCCTTCATTTGAAACTTGGGACAAGGGTCAGAGGTAAATGACTATCACCCTGCACAGTGCAGCTTTTCCAGGGGGACCTGACTCTCCTAGGAGCCAACTCATCAAACAAAGAACTCCTCCAGGTGTTAATCTATGAGAAAGGCCACATCCTCCAGACACAGTTGATATGGTATACTTCTGTCATCAGTACCTTACTTAAGATCTGAGATTTTCTATGAAGCTAAGTGAACACCAGGGATAGATAGGTTTTACTGGGAAATCAATATCACAAAGAATGTTAGAAATGATGAAATTAAAGTCATGAAGATTTGGTAAAGTATGTTAGACACTCTTGAGGCCATGTTTGAAATTTAAACTATTTTCTAAATGGAAATGGATGTTAAGTTTCTGATTAAAAGAAGTGACATCATCCAATTATGGTTTATTAGATGTCTCACGGGGCTATGTGGTGGATGAATGAGTTCAATCCAGTCAAGATAGAGACAAGAAGACACCTTTGAAACTATAACAACAGTAAAGGAGGGTAGAATGGAGTCTGGGGTAGAATGGTGACAGTGGAGATAGAGACAAGATTAGGAACACAGTTGGAAGTCATTGTTGCCAGGAGTTGGTGATTAGCTGGATGAGTGTGTTAAAGGCAGATGACTCCCAGTTTTGTGATGAGAATAAATGAATGTACAGAGTTGCTAGGTATTTAGAAAGGCATGAGTCTCAAGAGCTCATATCTGGAACACTGAAATTTGAAAATGTAGCAAGATAAACATTATACAATGTTAGATATGTGGCTTGAATGTCAATAAAGAGGCTTAAACTGAGTTCAGTATTTGAGCATCATTAATGGGTACAGGGATTTCAAAGCCGGGGGAGCTGATGAGATTTCCCACAGGAAAGAGTTGAATGCCCAGTGCTGTAAGAAGAAGAAAAATAAGATTTAATTAGTGGCTCATTGGAATTATTTTAACTGCCTAATATCTAATATCTTTCTGTGCTTGGGGAATTATATGTATGGAACTTGTAAATGACATGGTGAGTATCCTGAGCATACTAGTTGTTCATCTACAATCTCTCTTGCAGCTTCAACCACCTGCTCAACTTGTACTGAGTTGAGATTCAGGAGCTAGTTGTTGAAGTAAAGTTTTTTTTTCTTTTTCTCATAAGAAAAGCCACACCTCCCATGGCTTGTGCCAAGGCAAGTACCTTTATGTGACTAGAACCATCTATCTCAATTGTGCTAAAGTCAGACGAACCTTGATCATGGAGCATAATAAGCATCTGCTCTGAAGCCAGCTGTGATAACTCATCTTCACAGTCAACTTAGCTGCATCTAGAGCCACCCAACAGATACATTTCTGCCTCTGCCTGGGAAGGTGTTTCCAGAGAGGTCTAACCGAAGAGAGAAGGCCCATTGTGGGTGGCATCATTCCATAAACTGGGTTCACAGATTGAATAAGAAGAGGAAAAGGAGAAAGCCAGCTGATCACCGGCATTCATCTGATCCTGATTCCTGACTGTTGAAGCAATAAGACAAGCCCCCTAAAGCTTTTGTCACTACAGCTACAATTGTTTTTGCCATAACTCCCTTCTCATGATGGATGACACTCTCAAACTGTGAGCGAAAATAATCCCTCTTTTCTTTAAGTTGCTTTGGTCAGGTAGTTTGTCACCAAAATGAGAAAAGGAACCATCAGATCACCTATCATTGTTTTCATTGTATGTATGAAAATGTGACTTTGCAGGGCTCAAACCAGATCCAAATTCTGGGCCTGTCTTACTTCCATGTTCACGTGCTTTGTTGTATCAAAGCTAACACAGAGGCTCCACAAAGTCATTATACTGTATATTTAACAAGTTTGTTAAATGTAATGACCATCCCTTTAAAACTTGTGTCAGTAATTTTTTTAAAAAAAATTTATATATATTTAGTATGCTTGTCTCTGTGTAAGCAGCAATTAGAGAACACCTTGCAGGAGTTGATTCTCTGGTCTGAGTCTCAGGGTTCAAACTCAGGCTATCAGGCTTATCAGCAATCTCCTTTACTCACTGAGCCACTCGGATGGTCTGGTGATAGTATGTAGATTGCTTTTGATCTGGGTATATAAATGTAGCATTACAACATAAGATCTACATGAATTTTGGGGTAAATTAATATGTACGAAAATATTTTTTCTTTTCTTTCATTTTAGTGTTCTCTTTCAAGGCCTAAAGGTTCCTGATGGCTTTTCTTCGGCACATAGTGGTGGTAGAATGAGAAAACCCCCTTCAGATACTGGTGATTCTATCAAGGGAGCCCATTGCTAAAGGTACCATTTTATTTGCTCAATTACTTAGGCTGTGTCTCAGAAAATGTCTGACTTTCTAGCGATAGCCTTCCTGATTTCCAGTGTGAGAGGGTTTACAGTTCTATGACAAGCAGCTGAACCTATTTCTAAAGCTGACTTGGTTTGCATACTAAGAGTCTTCTGGGATTTTGCTAGGGCTAGTTGTCCTGAGCATGTGCAATGGCTGCTATTCCAAATGAAAGAACTAGTTTGTTTGTGCTTTAATTATCTCTTCTTACAAGATCTACCCAGCAGTATTGCTCCACGCAGCTTGAAAGAATTTAATTAAACAAACAAACAAAAACAGCCCTTGCTTTTGTTGTTATTGTTGGTCTTAGTTGCTGGAATGAAATCAGGCAATGATTGTGCCAGTACATGAAGATTTTTTTTCTTCTTATGAAGAAACTGCTATTAAGACTAAAGACAGAAACACTTAGGTACATAATACAAGATTTTTTTTTCCCACTTGAAGTGTCCCCTTCTTTGCAATGGGCTAGAAATGCAAATTCTGAGACGAATTTTCACCTTTGCTTTTCACAGAAAGTTCCAGAACTCTATAGGCAAATTCAAAGAGAATTAAAAAGGTTTACTAGGAACCCAAGTATCTTTTTATTTTTCCAGAAGAGTCTCAGAAAAGTTTACACAAAATGTTGCAATCACATAGAAAATCAACTCTGGAAATAACTCCAAGATCATCTGCTCTACCTGGGTAAAAGGAGAAGGGGGAAAAGGCTCAGATGAAGAATGGTTAGAAGCTAAGATGAGTTCTTCGGCTTCCAGTGACACAAGATTTTATTACCAGACCAAAATATATTAGATTGTTCATTAAGCATGTACAGATTTATTGTAGGAAAATGAAAAATGAACAAGGCATGGAGATTTCTCAAAGCTTTGTGTTGGGTCTGATGAATTCCTAGAAATAAATGTAGGAACATTGCTCTTTTTGTCTAAGCTTCTTTTATTTCTTTTTCTCAAGTCTTATGAAGTTTGGCAGAGGAAGAAACGTAGATAAAACAGAAAGGAGAATCTGATATTTCCCCAGTAGTTGAGAAACCTGTTTGCTACACTTGGGGCATGAAAACTGAGTTTTGATTCTTATGAATTAATCTGATGCAACACACTTTTATTAAATACCTCCTTGTTATGGGCCACTATCTGGGACCTATGTCGATATTCAACAAGTAAGAAATTGTAACTGGCTTTTTTTCAAGATACTTTCGATATACTTGGCTAAATTGACAGCATGCTGTGTGTATTTTTAAATTAACAATGTATTTATTGTTAATATGTATGTGTGCACATGGGGTATAAATATATGTGTGCACCTGCTGCAGTACACGTGTGGAGGTCAGAGGATAACTTTACAGACTTAATTTTCTTTTTCCACAGTGGGTTCTGTGGGTCAAAGTCAAGTTATCAAGCTTTCTGGAAAGCACTTTACCTACTGGCCTATCTTTCATGGCAAATATATA
>NW_021604604.1:15542941-15555096 GCF_004785775.1 Grammomys surdaster | reverse complement strand
CAATGGTTTGCACCTGCAGTACAGGCTACTTTGGAGACTGAGATGAGAGGATTATTACAGCCAGGAGTTCAAGACCAGTCTAGGTCGCATAGTAAGACCTTATCTCAAAAACAAATTAAAAACAATGGCAGCTTTGAGATATTGCTCAGTATTTTAGGTAAAAAAAAGGTGCTTAATGAGAAAGGAAAACTAAGCTTTCTTTCAGTTTCAAATTCTATGTGGTATTTAATGACAGACATTGTAGGGTTTCTTTGTATTGATTGCTTAGATCTCTGAGGGTGTTCTTGTAACCTCATTTTAGATATCAACAAACAGTTACTTGTTTCTTTGCTGCAATAGATTTTTTTCTTCCATTGAGGCAATCTGATTGTAAGTCATTTTTACTAAGACTGTGAGAACTGAGTAAGAGATATTGACACGCTTGTGAATGTTTTTATTTTACCATTATCTAAATAACTGTTGAGCATCTCTAATGTTTTAGGTGCCAGGTGCTTAGCAGAGAAGAAAATGCCAAAGCCTGGTTTATAAATGCATATATTATGATTGGTGCTCTACATAGGCATAAGATGGTTGAGAAGTTCTTAAACTTTTAATAATAGAAACTCACTGTTCTGTGTGAGGTTCTTTGAAGGCCACTTTAATAACATCACTATAAGGTACTTCCTAATAGCACTTATGGAGACACACCAAATCCCACTTATGTTATTCCTTTAAAGCATACGAATAAGAGCCTGGAAAGATTGCTCAATTAGTAAAGTGTTTGCCTTGCAACCATGGGAATCTGAATTTTTTTCTGCTCAATACATGTTAAAGAAAGAAAGAAAGAAAGAAAGAAAGAAAGAAAGAAAGAAAGAAAGAAAGAAAGGGAGGAAGGAAGGAAGGAAGGAAGAAGGAAAGAGGAAGAAAGAAAGAAAGAAAGAAAGAAAGAAAGAAAGAAAGAAAGGAAGGAAGGAAGGAAAGAAGGAAGAAGGAAAGAAAGAAAGAATTGGGCTTAGTAGCAAACACTTGTAATTCCAGTAATAGTAAGGCAGATTCCTGGGCCTTGCTGGCCAGTCAGCCTAACCTACTAGCTTCAGTCCTGTAAGGGACTCTATCTCAGTATAATCAATAAACCAATGGTGGATAGAACCTAAGGAATGATACCTGAGATTGTCTGTGGCCTCCATATGCGTGCATGTACAGATGCAACCTCACCCACAGGAACACATATGTATGCACACACACAAACATGCACATAAAATCACATAGACAAGCTTCATATAGTCGGACATGCCTATAATGCAAGCACTTGAGAGAAAAAGAAAGAAGAATTACAAGTGCAAGGCTCACCTGGGCTATCTAGCGAGGAGACACTGTTTCAAAGACAAAACAAACATCAACACCCAAAACCAGACAAACATCTTGGAATGGACCGCAGTTGAAGAATTAGAAGCTCCAATGAAATCAATAAATGCCTGGGAGATCTTTTATGATATGACATTTGGGTCTAGATCAATCAGGTATGCAGGATGTGAGTGTTGATTGATTGAAGAATGAAACCAAATGACAGCAGGTATGAAAGTATAGATCCTTAGAGGCAGGGCAGTGATGAAGGGCCCTCATGAGGAGGGGAAGCCAGGAAATGTTGAGTGGAGGGAGAATGGAGGTAAGATGTAAGAAGGGCAGGGAAGATAAACTCAAGTGCAATGTGTTGAGACAGCAGAAGGGGATCTCTGCAGATCCCTTGGAAGAGACTTTAAGAAGCCAAAGCTGACCAGTTGATCTAGTTTCAGCTGGAAAAATAATGTGACAGACCTGTTATTGCATGTGAGCCAATAGCTTCTACTTTGTCTTACAAATATATGTTGAAGTATCAACCAATTCTTTAATTATTAAATTAATCTAATTTAGCCTTTTTTGACTCTGATTAGTTTATTTATAATCTCAGGATTCCACCTTGGTTCAGACTTTGCAGTATAATTTTGAAGCACAAAATGCAATGTCTATAAAACATTAATTTTTTACACTTTAGAAGGTCAGTCTTATAATATTATGTCACATTTAAATAAATCAAACATGGACTCTCAAACCTCTACCCCACTTTCTAAATATAGAACTAGAGAAGTATTTTGCTGAGGCTGGGTGCTCACCCCTTGGTAGCATGGGTTTGTAATTGAAATGTTGACACGACCTTAAAGCATCACAGTGTGAGCAGTGTTGTTCTAATAAATCTTGTCCCTAATCCTCAGAGAGGACCTAAAGAAGAGATTCACTTTCTGTATCAGGTTTCATTTACTGAAAGGCTTCTGAAGATAAAGCTCATAAACTATGGAGGGACAGATACAATGTGGGCTAAAGGGTTAAAGGGCTAGAGACAGCTCTGTAATTCTCAGAAATGGGAAACAGATGTTGTTTGACATTTTGAAGCACAGTTTCCTTCTCCTTCGCGCACTTTCCTTGGCTATCGCGCTTTTCAAAGCAAAGATGTATTACTGTAAATGAGAGTCGCTTGGCAATGAGTTTCCTGCTTAGAGTACAGAGGGGCCTAATATTAAGACTAATTTTTATTTAATGCAGTGTCTTTTCACATAAATGGAATCACAAATTGCATTTGAAAAGCGAATGGCCTTGGTAGAGTTTATCACGAAACCCAGCGAATTAAATCACACCTAACAAAAAATGAGTAAATATAATTGGAAGGAAACATTGCTTGAGCCTTGGACTCTCCTACATATTAATTTTGGTTGCTAAGGGAACTGCCCTGATTTGTGCTGACTTCAGGTCAACTCCGTGCAGATAAACACCTGCAGCTTCACACCTGCAGGCACAAGTTGCGATTGAGGACTTGGTTTTATCTTTCAAGAAAGAGTGGAAAGAAGGATATGGTAATGGTAAATGATTAGTACGTGGGATGCATCATCTTGGTGGGCAAGATCCAAGATGAACCTGGGCACCCAGGGCTCCAGGGGGTCATCAGATGGAAGCTTGCAAGACAAATGGAGAGTTAGCTTTCAAGCAGATGGATGGAACAGAAGACATGAAGCCAGCAACAAGGTGAGCAGACTTCAAGCTGGGGAAAGCAGACACGTCTGTCTCCTGAGGGTGTATCTCAGCACTACTAGTGGTATCAGTTTTGTCTTCTCAAAAGACTAAAGCATGGACCATAGCAGCTGGCTATTTACAGAGACCAGGGGAAACTATTGGTTAAATAAGAGGTAAAGTTAGTAATATGGACTGAACTATGTGACACAGGATGGCTGGTGCTGGATTTCCCCAAGTGTCCTGGGCCTATACTCTGAAGCTTAGTCTGCAGTGTACATGCAGTCGGAAGGGGAAAGATGCTGAGTCAGAATCATGCAGTGTTCTGTGAGGTAGAAATCTGGACTGAGCCATAATCTGGAGTAGACTGTATTGAGACTGGTCTGATGATTACAGCTACTCAGGGACTGGTGAAGGAAGAGCAGCATCCGTGCCCACAGCAGGACTGCATATAGACATTCCTTTGTGTTTTGAATCTTTCTTATTTTACAGATACTTTCCATTTAATGGAACTATGTTGTCTTGTCTGAGAGCCTCTTCTCTTTGTGGTAAGCTTTTTTAAAGAGCAAAGCTTGGCTTGGAGTTGGAGTGTCTGAATGCTTCAGTTTCCCAAGCAATAGGATTGTTTTTGGTTTGTTCGCTGACTTTCCTTGCCTGTTTCTCTTCTCATTCTACCTTTAGCTGGAACTGTCTCATGTATCCTCCCACTTTATCCTCATCTTTTCTCTGTTTTACTAACTTTCCCCCTCTTCTATGCTTTCTATATTCTTTGAATCTGAATCTAATTCTGGTCTTGCTCGGATTATCCGATTTCTGTTCTAAGCCTTATTAGTGTCTTAGTACACACTGCACTACTCTTTTGTTGCATTTGGTGGGGGTGTCTGTAGATTTTATTTTACATATGGCAACATTCTAATATGGTAGAAGAGCCATCTTTGACCCTTATTGCAATCTTCAGAAAACCTTTTCTGTTGCTGCCCTTTAATTCTCATCTGGTAAGACTTAAAGCAGAACAAATAGCCTCTAGGTTTGGTATGCAGGGTGTCTTTTGTCCTCACAGAAGAGGCTAGCCCAGGGCTCTGGGTTTTCAGTCACTTCCACTTTTTGGTGTTTTCAACACCCCAAACCAGACAAACATCTTGGAATGGACCGCAGTTGAAGAATTAGAAGCTCCAAAGAAATCAATAAATGCCTGGGAGATCTTTTATGGTATGATATTTGGGTCTAGATCAATCAGGTATGCAGGATGTGAGTGTTGATTGAAGAATGAAACCAAATGACAACAGGTATGAAAGTGTAGATCCCTAGAGGCAGGGCGGTGATGAAGGGCCCTCATGAGGAGGGGAAGCCAGGAAACACTGAGTGGAGGAAGAACTTCTCTCCATGTGACTTGTTAGTGGGTGAGAAAAATTTGGCCTCAGGGCAGCTAAGGTCTCCATAGTGGCTTTGAGGGGCAACTGAGATAAACTCTGGACAGCACAATGGACAACCTGATAAATAAGAGTCTAATGTGAATTTGAAAAGAACACAACTCCTGAATCAAGTCAAGTCAAAGTGAACCCAGACAGAAAGGGCTGGGAAGGAAAGGAGGACGGAGGGCGAGAAAAGATGAAGCCAAGACAAAGTTCTCTGATCAAGGCTCAATGTTTTAATGTTCAGCTTTCAATTTAAAGGGAAAGACCCCACCCGATCCCTTCTTATCTTCAGCCGGGAGAGTTGGGTGGGATAATCTGTTTTTGGTCAGGGTCATGGCCAGAGATGTCTCAAAGCAAGCCCAGGGGCAGTTCTTCTTTGAAGTTCTTGTAGCAGACTGTACATGTAGCCAAGGTGGGTGACTCCACCTAAGTGTCTACTGACATGTAGCCAAGGTGGGTAGTTTTACTTAGGTCTTATTATTTGGTCTGTTGTGGTAAACAAGGTCTTTCAGGTCAGCTCAAGGCTGGGGAAAGCCACAATTTTCCCTGTTTAGTTTTATAAAATATGAGCAGTGTCAGAAGTTGGATGGGGTATAATTTTTTATCTCATCTGGGGTACAGAGTGGTCGGGCGACCGTGTCTAGTTTAGGTTGGCATCTATATTGTTTTCTATATTATCTGTCTTTGAGGTAATATACAGTATATTGGTGTATCTCTCTGGCTTAGGCTTATAGGAGTTCAAGACACTCTTACCCGTCTTTGACTAACCGGCCATCATTGACACACTCTTTTTCAAATATATACCAAAGTCACATTCAGACCAAGGACCTTTGGGCATGTAATCGATGTAGTTCTTCATAGCAATGGATAACTGTCATGATGGATAGTTGGGCTTGTTGAGAGTGATCTTGTGTGAAGGCAACCTATCTGTTTGAGACACAAAGTTTAAAAGATTAAAAATAACGTGATTTATCTAAGCAATGTAGAAAATAAGGTTGGAAGCAGAAATGTTTTAGTGTCTAATCTAACTGTTGGTTGACAGGGATTCAGACACAAAGTCTGGCCACCACATATAGTGAGTGGCTTTAAGTATTGATGGAGACTACATGTCAAGTTAAATCAGCTGGCAGGTAAAGATTTTGAGCCATCTTCATTATCAGAATCACAATTATTAGGCTCAAGTTTTGTGTCTACTTGAAGGACCAATCTTTTCGGCAGCCATCAGGCTCCATTTTGTTTTTCTGAGAAAATGCAGACCAAGTCACAACCCCAAATTAAAACAGGGTTGGGACCATTCCATGTATTAGTTAGAGGGTCTCTCCATTTGACCCTGGCAAATGAGCTGGAAGTGACTGGATGCCAGTGGCGATCTGTTGTAGACTGACTCTTAGCATCTGTTTGTAGAAAATTCAAAACAAATGACACAAAAGCAAGATGTGCTTTTGGTGACCTTGGAGGGTATAATTAATGAAATAAATAATAAAGTGAATATATGGCCTGAAGGAGTTCAATGAAGAGAAAGAAAAGCTGACAAAAAGAGAAAAAATAAAACACGAATTTTCAAATGTGAAGCTCCAGAAGTCAAATAAGAAACTCATCAGAAAGTCTCACCTGTAAGATAGGTCAAATAGAAGGCAGACTATCTGGGCTTGAGGACAAGTAGATGGATTATATCAACTCAGAAAATCCAATGATGAAGTAGTAAGATTGTATGAACAGACCATATGGGATCTATGGGAAACATGAAAGACCAAATCATGAGCACAGAAGAGGAAGTTAAAGCTTAAGGAACAGAAAATATATTCAACAATTTGGTAGTAGTAAATACCCAAAATCTGGGTAAAGAGATGGCTGTCCAGACACAGGAGACATTTAGAACACAAAACAGACAAAACCATAAGATATCTCTGTTGTAGTAATTATTTAAGACGGCCGCTGGTCAAGCCAACTATCTAAGCTGCGGAGGCTCTGCCTAGCTCAGCCGCCATGTTTCTGGGCCAGAGGCCGCATGCGTACTGCAGCTAGAAATGGCCAGCCAGAAACGTCAGTCCAGCTACACACAAGACATCAGCGTGGGAGATGGCTCTGCCAATCTTCCACACGGTCTCTGCAAGGCTTGGCATTGCACAGACCATCCTACCAACCATGCGGGCTCAGTCCAAATGAGACTCTGATGCTTAGATTATCCAAAGGCTTATATATTTGGTAATGATCAATTACAATATGCCCATACAAAGAGAGTTGTTTCCTAATTAGATAACCTAAATAAAAGTTACCTGCCACTGCTCTCCATACCTGTGTGATTCTCCTTCCCTCCTACATCTCTGCCCTCTCTAGCTCCTCCTCTTCCTTTTTCCTCCTCTCCTCCTTATTCCTCCTCTTCCTCTCCTTACTTCTCCCACCTTAGCTCCTCCTACATATCTCCTTCTGTAATACTATAGACATCCAAGAAAGAATGTTGAAAACTGCATGAGGAAGCAACAATTCATGTATAAAGGCAAATCCACCAGAATGACAGATTTCCCACCAGAACCTCTAAAAACCACGCATAATGTATTGAAGCTATCAAAGGCAATAATTGCCAGTCTAGATTACTATATCCACAAAGGTTTCCTTCTTATCATTCTTTCTATGATAAGCAGGAACTTGTGGCCACTAAGCCAAGAGTACAGAAGATCCCTGAAGAAATCTTACAGAGTGAAGAGAAAGATAAACACACCCATCAACTCACAGGAAATAATAAGCTACATCTGAATAATAAAGAGGCAAGTGAGGATCAGGAGAATAACATATTTTACAAAAAGAACAAGATGATAGGGCTCATCATGTGCCTTTCAAAAAATTTCAAAGTTAATATTCTCACTTTACCAGTCAAAAGACCCAGAATAGCAGATTTGGAGAAAAAAAACCCAAGACTTATCTGTTGCCTCTAAAAAAATCACCTCAGAGACAAAGACAGACCTTTCTTAGGGTGAAAGAATTAGAAAATATATTCCAAGCAAATAGTCTTCAAAAAAGTCAGTGTAGTTATATTAAAATATGTGACAGAGATTTGGAATCACATTAGAAGAAATAAAGTTACTTCATACTGATTAAGGGGAATATCCATCAAGAGGGTGGTCCAAGGACCAAGAAAGATGACTCATCAAGCACAGGCAAATGGACTACAATTCTGGTGTACTCATTTTGCACCTAGAATTCATGTAAAGGTGGGAGAAGAGAATAAACTTTGCAAAATGATCCTCTGAACTCCACAAATGCACTGTAGAATACACACACACACACACACACACACACACACACACAGACACACAGACACACAGACTGTAAAAAAATTAAGAAAAATAATAGAAGAAATAAACACTCTGAACAATATAGCAGGATATAAAACCAACATACAAAAGTCCAGTAGTCTCTTTATAGACCAATAGTAAAGATGCTGGGAAAGAAACAAGAAAAGCAGCTCACTCACAATAGTTTAAACAACAACACTAGTAATAATCTAGGAATAAAGCTAAATAGAAATGAAAGATCTGAATGATTTTCAGTAAATATTTCAAAACACAGGAGAAAGAAATTAAAAAGACCATAGAAAACAGAAATCCCCCAATGTTCAACAGGAGGCAGAATATTGAAAATGGCTCTATTACTAAGTCACATCTAGATGAGACTATCAAATCCCTATCAAAATTCCAATGTTTTTCACAGAAATAGAAAAAAACAACCTTAAAAATCATATGGAAGTCAAAAGACCTGAGAGAGAGAGAGAGAGAGAGAGAGAGAGAGAGAGAGAGAGAGCGAGAGAGAGAGAGAGAGAGAGAGAGAGAGAGAGAGAGAGAGAGCAGTGATGGAAGTATTATCCTCTCTTAGCTCATGTTATACTACAGAGCCACAGTGACAAAACAGAATGATTGACTCAGTAGACATGAAGATCCAGAAAATAGAATAGAAGACAGAATTACACTCAGACTACTATAGCTATATGATTTATGACAAATATGTCAAAATCGTACACCAGAGAAAGACATTTTCTTCAGCAGCTGGTGTTGACGAAGCTAGTCATCACCAATAGACGCCTGAAACAAGGTCCATTTCTCTCATTCTGTATAAACATCATCATTCTGTATAAACTCAATTCATTAAAGGCCTGAACATAAGACCTGAAACTCTCAAACTGTAGAGGTAAACATATCGGGAATAGACACTGGGAAAGACTTATTGAAAAAGACCTCAGTTGCTCAGGAAAAACAAACAAACAAACAAACAAACAAACAAGAATTGACAGGTGGAATTCAATGAAATTGAAAAATCTTCTGCACAGGAAACAATTGCATAAGGAAACAGCCTACAGAACAAGAGAATTTTATTTTGCTAGCAATACATCTGACATATTATTAATCTATAGTATGTGTAAAGAACTAAAAATACTATAATAGTTAAAACAATTTAGTCAATTAATGGGCTAATGAACAGACCATTTTCAAAAGATGAAGTACAAATACTCAGATGAAAAACATATGCACTACTCTTAGCAGTTAAGGTGAAACCACATTGAGATACCAAGTCATCTCAGCCAGAATGAATCTCATAGACAAAATAGCAAATACTGGAAAAAATATTGATGGGATATGATCCTTAGACACAGTTATTGATAGGAATGTCAATTAGCTACTATAGAAATATGTATGGATATTCCTCGAAAATAGAGTTACCATATTGCCCAGATACATCAAATCTAGGTATGTACCCAATGGATTCTAAGTCAATATTTCACAGAGATACTTGTATATCACACTTAAGGAAGTATTATTAAAAAAATATCCAAGTGATAGAATCAGTTTTGGTCTCCCTCCACAGATGAAGGGATGAGAAAAATGAAGTATTATACCGACATAAATAGTAATAAAATGATGTCATTTGTTTGAAAACAGGTGAGACTGGAGATTGTCAAAAAGATAAACATGTTTTTCACTCATTTGTTAATCCTAGATTCCATATAGATATGTAAACACACACACACACACACACACACACACACACACAAGTACGTATACATTTGTGCATATAGAGTATATATATAACCAACTTGTTGAGAAATATATATATATAAATATATATATGTATATGTGTATGAATGACATGGAATATATGTGACACATATATGACACATATAAGGTCATATTTATGTATGACATGAAGTTAAAAATAAACATTGAAGGAAAGAATCTAGTGATTGAGGACAGAAACAAGAGGAGAAAGAAGAGGACCAGGAGCATAAGTATTATCATCAACATTTACCATATACTTGACAGAAATGGTCTTTATTAACTTCCGAATTATGCATATTAATGCACATGCCAAAAGGGATATGGGGAGGGAAGCAAACAGAAAAATTAAAGAAATATGAACTATAAGTTCATACATGGGATTTATACCATGGAATGAGATTTATAAAAACTACTAATATATACTCCAATTTGAAATATTAAAAGCACATACATACAAACACAGGAGGAGCAAATCAATTCTAAGAGCATTTCTACATTTCTTATTTTTGCTCAACCAGAACAATGCCAATGCCTTCAGTGGCTAATGCCCTGATGTAGCTTTGTTTGTACAGTATTATTTTGTTTGGTTGCTTTGTTATTGGGCTTACTCTGTAGCCCAGGCTGGTGGTATCAGTCCAATCTATATGAGTTTGAGCAAGCAACCATTCTGGCCTCAGAGTCTTCAGTTTTAAAACCATCTAAGAAATAGCTGATATCTTTTGAGCTCCTTGGTTCTGACTCAACATCTTGGAAGCAGCAAATAGGAATTTTATGTCAGGTAATAGCCCTTACCTGCTCCAGTTGCTTAGTGGTTCTCAACCTGTGGGTCACAACCCTTTTGGAGGGTGCATATCAGGTAGCCTGCATATCAGATATTTACATTATGATTCATAGAAGTAGTAAAATTACAGTTATGAAGTAGCAATAAAATAATTTTATGGTTGGGGGTTACCACATCATGAAGAACTGCATTAAAGGGTCACAGCGTTAAGGAAGGTTGTTTATTCTTAAAGTTAATGATGTCTGTAGGAAAATTAATCTTAAGTAGAGCTAGGAAAATATAATATGCATGGAGTTCTTGCTTAGGCCAAGCACACCACGGAAACTTACAGCTCAGGTAGGCAAGCCTGCTTGCATCAGGTATCATAGTGAGCTGAAGTATTTTATTCAAGGCAATCATCATACTCTTTTTGAGTCCATTGTCAGGAGTTTATGTGCAATGTCTACACTATGCTCCAGGGCCTGAGGCAGAACTATTAACTATAGAAATAACACTGCACTTTTTTTTTTCAAGACAGAAAACAAAAGCCTTTGTTTCGTGGCATGAAAACATATATGCCCTACTGAGAACCTTGCAAGATGATAATCTGGAAACTGCTAACAGAATACGCTCTGGCATGGCCTTTCTTCACACTCTTATCCTTGTCATCAGATTTCTGTTGGTTGCCAGCACTTGGGTTTCTACAAGCTGGCAACGCTGCCCTGGGCACAGCCTAATGAGAATGAAGCAATATGGCAGATCTTACTACCCCAAGGGGCAGAATGCCACCTATGCAGGGGTCACTTTCAGGAAACCTGGGAGAGGACAGAGAAGTAACTGAGATGAGATGTGGATGCTGGACAAGAACCAAAGGGCTTGACTCTCACAATTTCAGGTATGACATAGCATTAACAAGGTACATACGTTGATAATATTGTTCCTCCCTTAGAAGGCTAAGGACTATTGCCTGTCCTTTATGTGTTTTGCACTGAAGGTCTATTAGTGTTCCTTGAGCAATAAATTGTATACACTTTCCTGAGAACTTGGCATTCCTGATGGAGGCAGAGCCCTAGTTATCTGCTTCCAGGGAACTTAAAACTTATTCCAACTACTGATGTTGAAATCATACAGTAGTGATGTGAAAAGACCCTTGAACTCAAAGCATTGGAAGATTCAGAGTCAACCACGTGCCTGAATCAGGTCAAACAAATTCTTTTCTCTGGGTCTAGTTCTGTAAAATGCAAAAAGTGGGTTAGATGAGCTGTAAGATCCCTTTCAGCCTCGAAGTTCTCCGTAATTATTCTTTTAAGGTGAATATTGCTTAGTACTTCCCAGCTCCCCCCTGGCAATCCCTGATATGCATGCATGGAAAGACAGCCCATCCGAGCAAGGTTTATTGAATAGCTCTCTGCTCTGAAGTGACTTGTCGCAATGAGTGTTGCACAATGTTCAGTGAGAATTTTAGTGCTTTATTTTCATACCTTTTCTGCCAGAAGACGCTGTTGCCCCAAGAAAGTAAGGCCTTGCTCCTTCACCTCCTCTGGGGTTTTTGTTTGTGCGATTCCTTCTCAGTGAAGCCTTTCTTAAACACTATGCTAACAGAAATCCATTATCACCTCATCACATCCTAGCCTCTTTCTCTGGCTCTTACATACAGTTATCAGGCCTGCACATTCACGAACAACAAGCACATACGTAATCTAACTCATGAAATTTACGAGAAGAGAGAGCTAGGCTATGAAACACACCTGGAATCCTAGCACTTGGGAGACAGAGTCAGGAGAATCAGGCGTTCAAGGTCATCTTCAATTATATTGAGAGTTCAAGGCCAACTTGATAGTCTCCTCTTCCTCTTCCCTCTCCTTCTCCCTCTCCCTCTCCCTCTCCCTCTCCCTCTCTTCCTCTCCCTCTCCC
>NW_021604604.1:15537935-15542541 GCF_004785775.1 Grammomys surdaster | reverse complement strand
CCCTCCCCCTCCCCCTCCCCCTCCCTCTCCCTCTCCCTCTCCCCCTCCCAAACTGAAAAACAAACAGAAGTAAAACTGAAAAGTCCTTTTCAGTGAGGAGGTAATTCCTAGAAGTTATAGCTTCTGGAGTTATGAGCCATATTTATGTCCTACTGAATTCATACCTTGAAGGACTCACCTTGCTTACTTATGAATGTGACTGTATCTGGAAACAAGATGTTTTAAGAAGTTACTAAGATGAACTGGAGACATGAATAGTCCCTAATCCAATCTAATCAGAGTTCTTATAAGCAGAGCAATTTTGCTAGGCACAGTAGCTCATACCTCTAACCTCATCACCTGGGAGGCTGAGGCAGGAGGATTGTCTTGAGCTGTGTGTTGAGTTTCAGGTCAGTCTGAGACTTTGCCTCAAAACAAAACAAAATAACAGCACCAAAACCCCCACAAAACAACAAATAAAAGGGAGAAGAAAAAGATGACCGTGGCACTAAGACATACACATGCAGTATTGATTAGCTTTGTCATGGAAGACAAAATACTCGGTGACTCAAACAAGGAACGACTTAGCAGGACTGTGTAGCCAGAGTGCCTGGGTTCAAGTCTTGATACACCACAATAAGTTGTGTAATTTTTGACAAATGACTACATCTCCATTTCTTTATAGGCTGATGCATGGCAGTTAGCTACTATTACATATGTGTTTAGCATCACTTTTGCTTTATGACAAAAATAATCCATTTCTGGACTTCACAGAATACAAATGAAATAATCTAATAGTGATCACTAGTATTCATTGATTTACTACTATTTGTGTGATTTTGATAGGCATTTTTTAAGAAATTGCTATTTGCTTAGACAACACTACGATATAGGTATTATTACACTACTACACAAACAAGAAATTGAGATCCAGAAAAAGTCCATTGACATTCAATAATCTTGTCAAAATTTACCCATAGGTCTAATTTTAAAATGCATTTCTTTTTAGTAGCACATCCTCTTTGGTCTTGATCTTCATAAGGGTCCAGGGTCTCTTTAGACAGATGCCAGCACTTGAGAGATCCATGCAACTTCCAGCTATCTCATATTTGTATAATTTTAATTTCTATTTTACAAGAATATTAACAGGAATTCATTTTTCTTTTGCTGATGCTATAGTTCATTGGCATAAAAAACATGTAAGTCTTTTGACTACGACAGAGTCACTCAAGGCTCAGTGAATAGTTAAAGGGAGAAGTTTTTTTTCTCCTCCACTATCTTTGGCCTGTAAATGCCTCATTTGTCAGTAGATAGAGAAAATAACTTTCACAAGATATGGTATGAGTGAATTGATGGTGACCTTGTCTCACGGGGAAGCACAGTGAATGATAGGAAAAAACGAGGCAATCTATTTTGAACAGAGTTCACCACCAGCAAAAAACTCCCCTGTGTCGTTCAGGCTGGGTTTTGTTGTGGTAAGAGTCAGAAAGACCATAAGCACTAGTGGTCACATTCTGTTTGTGTCTAACTTGTCAATTAGCTACTACCCCAGTAAGGTTTAAATGCACCTGGGCACTTGTACTTGTAATTGTAGTGATAGGCATTGGGGGTGGGGTTCAGGGAGGTGTGGGGAATCTGGGCCTCTACGAAATAGTGATCACTGAGAGTAGAAAAGACAGTACTCCAATTCATTGTCACCAAAGCCTTTATTTGAGTGCCTGCAACATAAAGTTATGAGCGTACCTTCCCAACTAAATATCTTTTATGACTCTAAATATGATTGGGAATGAAACACTGTTCCTTGGAACTGTTTAAAACTCTAAGATAACCTCTAGAATTGTGTTTTCTGGATGTGTGCTTTATGTGTGAGTATGTGTGTTTGAATGTTGGACACATGTGTGTGTGTGTGTGTGTGTGCATGAGTAGACATCTTCTGTCACTATCTTATTCTTTGAGACACAATCTCTAGTTAAATCCAGAGTTTGCTTACTAACTAGAACATCTAGTGGACTTGCCCCAAGTATATTCTGACTCTACCTTCTGAACATTAAAATTGTAAGCATGTTACCATACCCACCAGCATTTGTGTGGATTATGGAAATCTAAACTAGGGTCTGATATAGCATATCAGATTACAAATATATTGCATCATGCCAATAATATTTCTTGTTTTAGTATTGAGATTTGCAAGACATGTTTTCATGCTATCTCAATAATAGTGTAAGTGATGTATTCATCCAGTTTTGTCAGTGAAAAACCTAAACCCGATAAAGCAAACAGCCTACTTACATAAACAGCAAAAGCATTATCCATTAAGATGTTTCCTCAATCCGTGAGTTCCTGGAGTTGTAACCACAGGTATTTGTAATGATTTATTTCTTGCCTATTTTTATTTCATCATAATATTCTTCTGACTGGACAATTGGAGGACATAGATCTCAAGACTTAATTTTATCTTTTTATTATATTAAATGATGTTCATAATGTATTCCACCTACTATTACGAGTTTTCCAGTCTGATAGGCGAATGTTTTGAGACCAGCAAGAAAAATCAATGCAACCTCCTCTTTCAGGACACAACAGGTCATTATAGAATACAATGCAGGGGATGGTCTTCTTTCAGTTCAACTATATTTTGTTTTGTCATCTCAACTGATACTGTGGCTGACTACATAATATTTTTGCCCTTAGCTGTGCAACTATTTCTTCCTATGGTCTTGCTTCATGAAATATGCATCACTATATAGCTGAAATGGTTCTACCATTGCAAAAATAATAGCACATTTCAAATGTACACAGTCTAAAAAGCAGCAAGTATTATATTTCAACCCACAAAATGCTAATTATAATTTTAGCATTTCTTACCTATGTTGCCTGTCCATAAATATAGCACGTAAGATTACGAATATATTGCATAAGGGCAATCAGTTGTTTTTTGCTTTAGTGTTGAGAATTTGTAAGACAGGTTTTCATGCTATCTTAATAATAGTGTAAGTGATTTATCCATGCAATTTTGTGAGTGAAAAAGTCTAAATCTGAGGGGCAAAACAACTTATTAAAACTATACAGCTGGCAACGAGGCAGAATTAAAGCAACGTTGTAAATCTTGAGGTGAACACCTTCATAATTTTGTAAGGATCACAGGCAGGGCAGGTTGAGTTGAATTGGCAAATAGTCAGATATCATGGACCAGAGGTCCCCTACACAAGATATTTCCCTGCTTTTCTTTATAGATATCATGAACAAGATGCTTTTTACTCAGTCCTATATAGATTGTAGAAAACAAAGATCTAATTGTAGCAGAACTACAGTTGTCTTCTATTTAAATCTCTTGCTCTCTCTAGTTAGAACTGATGCACAGAAAGTCTCAGCTTTTGTTTCTAGTAAACACTCAGATTTTTTGATGTGTGATGGTACAGATAGGTGCGTGCACGCACTAATCAGTGGGAGCTTGTGTGGAGGCCAGAGGCCAGCACTGAGTGTCTTCCTTTGCTATTGACATTATTGTTATTTAAAGTGTGTGTGTGTGTGTGTGTGTGTGCATGCATTCATGACTGTGAATGGAGAAGCTCACTTCCTGCTGTTTTTGTGGAGGTCAGAACCTCGCTGGACCATTATTTTTTAGAGATCCTCCTGTACCAGTATCCCCTAAACCCCGAGTCCTAAGGACAATAGATGCACAGTTTTGCCCTGGGTTTTTGTGAGTTTGGGGAAGCTGGGACCCAGGCCCACACACTTGCCTGGCAAACATTTGACTCACCGAGTCACCTTGTCAACTTTCCACTGAATTTCCCGAGACAGGGTCTCTCATTGAACATGAATTCGCCATTTTGGAATTTTGGCTAGATTGACAGCCAATGAGTCTCTGGCACCTGCCTGTTTCTTCTTCCACCAGTTCTGGGGTTACAGGCACATACAGTGTTGCCCCCTATAGTGGAGGGGGGGGTTCAAGTTCAGGTCCTCATGCTTGCATAGGAAAAAAACTTCTGTACTGAGTTATCTCCCCAGCCCTCAGTTTCAAATTTTTATGGGAAAATCCTTCCAATTTTTTTTATGGCTCCCTGGTTTCTCAATAAAAGTCGCACAATATCTCTTTTGTTTCCATCAAGTGGCATGCTTATAGAGATAAATAAACTGTAAAATTATAGGGTAGATGTGTAATTACCTCTACTTTCTAAACCACAGGGCAGTATATGAGGCTGTTTTCTTTTGAGTATGATAGAGTTAATTGTTATTGCTGTGTTATCACAGAGAATTAACTTAAAAAAAAAAACCAACTAGGCTACCTAGCAATTCAAGATTGCTTGCCTCACACCTAGCCTGTGTGCGATAAATTGTGATAAGCATTCACGAAAGGTGCAGGTTGCCACCGCCGTGGTTATAACCCATCACATTGTTATTGCTTATGTTCAGATGGGGATTACAGAGCTCATAAAAGCCTTAGGGCTGCTTTAGTGGGCCGAGGCGGAGGTTTTGAAATACCTGAGGCTTCATGTGGGTTCCGAGCCCTGGTGTGGTTGACTCAAATGAAACATCACTCAGAAAGTCTCTCTCTTTCTCTCTCTCTCTCTCTCTCTCTCTCTCTCTCTCTCTCTCTCTCTCTCTCTCTCTCTCTCTCTCTCTCTCT
>NW_021604604.1:15519027-15537925 GCF_004785775.1 Grammomys surdaster | reverse complement strand
TCTCTCTCTCTCTCTCTCTCTCTCTCTCTCTCTCTCTCTCTCTCTCTGTGTGTGTGTGTGTGTGTGTGAATTAAGAAAGAGAGCTGAACGCTTAATTTCTTGATGCATCAAAGTGTACCTGGGGCGTCTGGTGAAGCCAGTGGAAGTACATTTAAGTTCACCGAACAAGACAGCCAATTACCGGTATAGTGGGAAAACAGAAGAACTGGTTTGGAAAAAGTGAGAACTCTCGTTCTTCTCCACCCTTTCTGACCTATCACCTAGTTCTGAGAAATGTCTGGAGCCAAACTTTGGATCATTTCTCTCTGCTTGTTAAGCACGTCTGAGTTTTGGAATAGCGAGCAGCAGCTATCCTTCCAATTATACATTGTACCTGCATCTATGAATCTATGTTCCGCGGTATCAATCTATCTGTGTATCGTATCGTCATATCTGTGTACGCCTATTTGTGAATGTGTGTATCTCCCTTTACATCTTTATGGGACATGCTGCCAGGAATAGGTCCAGATTACTAATTCGAGTCTGGAATTCATGGATAACAAGAGGAAGACAAAAGAGGGCCTAAATTGTTTAGGGCCCGAGGCTCCAGAGGCTTTCAGAAATCGTGCCATATTTTCTATCCACATAGGTTCTGTGCTGCCTGGTGTATCTGTTGGTTCCCATGGTTACTGTGTAAGATGAGTTCCATAGTAACTAAGAAATGGACATTTAGAATGGTTTCACAGACAGACTTTCTCCCTTGTTCTTTCAACTCACACTGTTCCACCCATTCTTCTGGTCAGATATTTCCAACAGCTTAGCTTGCTGTCCCAAAGCCTCTGATGACATTCTTTTGATTCTGTTCACAGGGGCAGGAAAGGTCTGAGCCAAAGTCACACTGGAGAGGTTGCTTTTCTTGGAGATGGATTTGCCAGTTTCCTTTATTGTCCCATTTCGTGGGATAGTCCTTTTAATGATCATAGATTTCCCCTCATCTTAGTCTCTGGGCATGGCTTGGTGTCATTCTTCGGTAGAAAACCACTTCTTCAGTTTCCCATAAAAGAAGCTGTTCCCTCAAATGGGCCTTTATCCCTTAATTGATCACTGTTACAAATAAGGACTGTCCCAGTTTTATAATCCTAACTACCGCCTGAACCAGAACTTTCCTCTCTGCCCTTTACTGAGAGCGCTACTGATTTTGTGTAGCACTGTGCATGGCATTGTTCACTGATTATCTCTCCCCAGACACCAGCTATACTACCCCCTGAGACCTCACCATATAAAATCCTGCCATAAAAGAAGTCTTTATACTGAATTGTTTTTCATTTAATTTTAAAAAATAAACGCACAGTATTTTTTTAAACAGATTTATTTATTTTATATGTACGTGTGCTCAGTCTGTATGTACACCTGTATGCCAGAAGAGGGCATCAGATCTCAGGATGGACGGTTGTGAGCTGCCATGTGGTTGCTGAGAATCAAACTCAGTACCCCTCCCTGGAAGATCAGACTGTGTTCTTCACTGCTGCACCATCTCTCCAGCCACCACAAATTCTTTTGATAACAAAAAGAAAGCATTTCCTTGTCCTATAATCTTACTTTGATTAGTGTTTTAGTGTGAAATATCTTTTCCTAATTGATTATTTCTTATCTATGTGTGTCTTCATATGTGAAGCGGGATGTTTCCATAGTCATTTTTTTTAATTGCTCCGAAGAAAACAACTGATAAAACAATTCGAAGAAGTACTGGTTTATTTTGGCTCACAGTTTGAAAGTACAGTCTCTTGTGGCTGGGAAGGCTTGGTTGCAGGAGCTGAGGGCAGAGAGTCACTTGGCATCCATTGTCAGGAAGCAGAGAGAGATGAATGTTGGTGCTTAGTTCACTTTCTGCTAACTTTCCAATAGTACCCCAGCACATGGAGATCACACCATCTACATCCTGAGCAAGTCTTCCCTCCTCAGATGAATCGTTCTAGAAACATCTGATAGATACAACCATAAGCGTTGTATGACTATGGTCTAGGGCGTTTATTTTTCTTTACTGAGTACCCCACAGATCTCAAGGCTTTCTATTCTGGCTCTTAAAAACTGGCACTATTCCCAACCCTGTGTGGCTGTCAAGTATTATCACCTCTAAGTCCTTATGTGTGGTTCTTTCCCAAGCCATGGGAAGCTCCTCACGTGCATAGGCTGACCTCAAAAAAGATGAATATTGTCATGGACTGTGCATATTTCTGGCATTCAATCTATAGTCAATTCTCTTTGATACTTTGTACTTGGAACGTTAATTGCCTTTGTCCCTCGGCACATCAGTTTCCTTTCCCCAACTCATGGATATTGCCAAGCTCTGCCTACACTGTGCTGCTCAGCACTGTGGCCTGGAAAGTTTCTGACTGGATTCCTGTAAGTTTTGATTCTTCTCATCTTTCAGGTACCACTGACTTTTACTGCCAGGGAGAACTGGTTTCATACACCATGAGTTCACACGCTTTGTCCTTTTCCTTTCCTTGTTGCTGTAGATGGGATGGAAACCTGTTCCCATTATTCTGTCTTGACTGGGTTAATTTATTTAAAATTGTATTTCTCATATTTGTCTGAGGATATATTAGGCTAGACATAAGTCCAATTCACCGATAATCTCTTAGTACTTTTATCTTTTAGATTGATTTTTCCCTCCTTTGAGAAAAATTGCAAATTGCAAAAGCATTGTGATTCATCCAGATTATAAACTAATAGCATTTCATTGCTTTCCTTTTACATACTCCACAAAGTGTTAACGTTATTGTAATAGAATTTTACTACCAATCTGAAAATGTCCTTGGCAAACTGCACTGCCATGTTTGATTCTATTATATCTCATTACATGTAACATGTTTCATTATGTATAGCACTTAAACAGAGCAGAGCTTACAAAGGGATTTTATTTGAGAAGGTATGACTCATATATCTAATATTTTGTACTCATGGACAATGTTACTATTGTCTTCTCCCATTTGATTCTTTTCTCTTCTTCCTATTACCCTACTGGGTGCCAAGTTGAGTTAACTGCATCTTTATTAATTTGTTCTCATCTATATCTCTTTTGCATTTCTGTTTCATACTTTAGAAAATATCTTTTAAAATAGCCTAATGTTACACACACACACACACACACACACACACCACATGTATACACACATGTATATACACACACACCCCACATGTATACACACATGTATACACACACCCCACATGTATACACACATGTATATACACACACACCCCACATGTATACACACATGTATACACACACCCCACATGTATACACACATGTATACACACACACATCACATGTATACACACATGTACACACACACACACACACAGACATACATTATATTGCTATTAACTGGTATCCACCATACAGTTCAAGCAGTGAATTAGATCACTAAAAAAAACATTAGTCCCTATTCCAACTGAACCTTTGTAGCCTTTGACAAAAATCTCCCTTTTTGTCATCTCTGTCTATTGTCTGTAGACTCTGGTGACCATGTTCACATGGTACTGGGTTTTTTTTTCATGCTTTATTTCACTTAGCATCACGTTCTCTAGTTTCATATGTGTTACGACGAGTGACTGAATATTCCTTTTTTGATGTCTCATTCATTCATTCATTCATTTGGCATTTTAGCAGTAGGATTGGGACGATTCACACCTGTGGTCTTTGATTGGCTAGGTGACAGAAGCCTTTACAAGCATAGAAAATGGGTGCTATGGAGATGAGAAGTCACTTAAATCAACTTTGTCAAAGTACTCCTACATGAACACAAACTTTCAGGAGCTTGATTTGGTATCTACTTATGATGGTAAAGAGAGGAAAAACTTAACTCATGCTTCAAGGCTTGGGAAGGGGAACAAAGTCATGTTAGAATGTTTTTGATGTTTCCTCTTGGAAAAATCCATGTATCATATATTATTTTATGGCTTAATATATTGAAGGCTAACCTTGAACTTGTTACATAGCCAAGGATGATTTTAAGCAGATCTTCTTTCTTTCACCTTCTGAGTGTTGGGATTATAGACATATGTTGTCATGTTTAGTTTATCAAATGCTAGGAATAGGACTTAATGATTCCTACATGACAGGAAAGTACTTCAAAAGCTGCGCCATATCCCTGACTCTCGAAGATAACCATATTAACCACTTTGGGAAAATATGATGCTACTTGCTGTAGAGGTGTTATGTAGCTCATCTAGTGGTCATCACAACTGGATCATTTCAGGCACTGAGCTGAGACCAAGGTGTCATGATAACAAATGGAGGAGAAATTTGTGTGGCATATTGGAATGAAAAGTAGACTAATTTTTCTTTCAAATAAAGGTTATCTCTTGGTACCATAAAGACATCGAAGTGGGACATACTGATAACATGTTATATGTTCTAGTTATATGACTTAGAATGAACAACTTAACTAAATCTCAACTTTTTCCTCAGAAAAATAAGGGGAATGGTACCATACTGTTGTCTCAAACAAAGTTCTAAACATTAGGCTTTCATTAGTCTAGAAAGTACCCTGTAACTTTTCAAAGTTATATACACTATACACTATAACAAATTTACACTTGCCTATTTTCCTTGCTTGGTTATAGACCACAAGAAATAATTTACTCCTCTACTGTTTGCATATTGGAAGTACTCAGATTAGAGTGACTCACTGAATGAGTGCATCTAGGTGCTCTGTTCTGAGAAGAAAGTATCAAAACCTTGTCAGTGGGAACAGTGACTGGCAAGAGTGGCATTAATTATCCAAATGAGAGAGAGAGAAGTCCTTTGACTAAGAACTTTGGGATTAGGAGAGTCTGAGTCATCTTAGATAGAATCTGGTTGGAAGATATGCGAAAGCTAGAGGGCAGACAAAGTCATTTCCATTTCAGCATTCAATCAAAGCTGCAAACATCTACAGTCCACAGAACAGACATTGCATGTTACTTTCATCCAGGATTCAGAGAATATTGATAGAGTACCTTCAGGATAGAGCATTTGCTACACTCTTCCAGCCTGCTATTTACTATCAGTGTGTGAATTATAAGATAAAAGTGAACAAAAACAGCATACAGAAAAAGAACTAAGTGTAAAAAAATAAGAGATGGTCACTTAAAGTGAGAGGGTGTCCCCAGCTCAGTCTGTGGAAATAGACACCCATAGACAGGATGATTGATACAACAATCCTTATTTCTTATAGTTTGCCAAGGTGGAAAGTTCAAATCAAGGTGCTAACAGATTCAGTGTTTGGCGAGAGTTTACGTTGTAACATACAAAGGACTCAGGAAAAAGGAATTAAAAGAAGAGGAGAGAAAAAGAGAGAATTTAAACAGGAAGGGGAGGAGGAGGATGCAAGAGAGAGAGATTCTTTGATGTTATTGTTCTTTTGTTTCAGGACACTCACTCCTACTCTTAAGGTTTCCTTTCATGACCTAACTACTTCTCAAATACTCCTGTTCTTAATACCACCCCAGTGAGTGGTTAGGACTTCAACATCTGAATTTAGTGGGGTTGTGGGGTTGGGGGAGGGAAATACTCATTTTGTACTACCACCTCATTGGCAAATATACTTCTTTATGAATGGCCACAGTGTCTGAATTTCTATGACTATGAATAGTTTGGGGGAGATTGGAGGCAACACCTTTGGACCTAACTTACCTATCCAACTTTGAATTGCTGTTATCACAAAGGTGGCAACATGAGAGCTAAAATCATCTGGACCTCATTCATGCATGTTTTTCTTGTCATGACTGTTGAGATCAAGGTTTGAAAAAGGCATTGAAATAAGGATTTGGATGGTTTTAAGACTTGGAACAGTGCACTCCCTGTGTGTGTACATGGGGTGAGAGAATGGGAGAAGCTATGGGAATGCCTGCTAGACCATCTTGGTGGCCAGGAGGTGGCTTCAGAGGGATAGAAAGGTGGAGAAAAGAACTCATACTGTTTGAGTAGCATCAGTGCTTCTCAGACACTCAACACTCTGGCCCTACAATACTCTTTGGTGAGATGGAGCAGTAAAGATATTTGTAGGCCTGCTTTTGGATGGGAAGGAGACTGTGTTAGTTACTTTTGTTATTTCCCTGACAAAAATACCTTATAAGAAGCAACTTGGAGAAAAGGATTTATTTTGGTTTACAGTTTGAGGGATACAGTCCATCATTGCTATGAAACCATGGCTGTTGGTCATATTGCACAGGCAAATAGGGTCAGGCTATAAAACTTCAGTGTCTCGTCTAAGACACCAACTTCTTCTAACAAGTTTCCACTTCTCAAAGGTTTCACAGCCCTCCCAATCCTTTAGTTGAGGACCATATGTTTCGAATGCCTGAGCCCATGGGAGATATTTCACACTGAAACCACAGTAGAGCCTTAGACTTCAGCTATTATGAATGTATAGAGAGTACCCTGTGCCCTTATATTTGCAGATTTTCAACTACTGTGATAGTGGTTGGAGTCTAGAATTCTGGTTTACATTTTCTCCAAGGTCACTACCAGCTAAAGCATGCTTGGATTCAGTGAATCATCCTCTATGTAATATCCTTCCCTATGTATGTGCTAAATTCATCAATCCAAGATTTACGAGCACTGGTCTTTTCAGCAACCTAAAACCACAGTGTAGGTAGATGCACCTGGGATGTGATAAATTGAGTCAATTATAAACACAACTCTAGGAAAGCAACACAAACAAAATTTAGCACTTCTTCCTTACTTATCTCTCTTTCTCAAGTGACAGAGGTTTTAGGGTCTGAATTATCTACACGAATGGTCTCAGCATTTTCTTCCAATTTCTATATGGAGATACCTCAAATTATGGCCAACATTACCATTGCCCCCAATCTCTTTGTGGCTTCAAGATAATAAATATCCTTTATAACTTAAAAAAAAAAACACAAAACATTGAGATGCCCTTTTCACTTTGACCATGCAGATGGAGGCATTGTAAATAACCAATCCTTGACATTCTTCAGAAATAAAATGTGATGAAGAGTTCGGTTGTCTGATTGCATTCTTCCTATAAAATCTCACCCAGTCTATCCTTACCCCAGGGATAAGGAGCAAGCACACAATAGACATTATTTTCCCTTTGAACATACTCGTATCTTGTCAAGATGTCATCAATACAAATACTTTGACGTTTTTAGTACCATGATGGGGAAGCAGGTTGAATTTTTCAATCCCCCCCCAGCCAATATAAGTCAGTCCAAGATACTTAATTTCTATTTGAGATCCTTTGCTTCTATTATAAACAGATCCCACAGTGGGAGATAAATTTCATGGCAACAGTTTGGACTTTTTTATGAACCACCTGCAAGTTTTCTGCAAACAACATGTTTTATGGGAGCTCAAGGCAATGTTCACCCATCAAGACCTGACAGTCAGAGGAGGATGGATGAGGCCTTATCTCAGGCACACACGTAACCTTCCCTGTCCCCTGGCCTGACCTCCCTCTGCACTCATTTATGAAAATGATTCATCTTTAAAGAGCTTCCTCGCTCTGCCTGCAGGCAGTAGATCTTTTTGCGCTGGACTTGTGTAGGCTGAGGTTATAAACTTCGATGTGTAAGCTATTTGAAGGGGCTTAATTTTGAATATTGGGAAAAGAAGAGTGTACCATCCCTATATTTCCTTAAAGAAACAGCCTCACCCTGGGACTGCTTTCTATAGAAAGATGCTTCCATGGAATTTCATTGAGAAGGCATTGTTAGGGTTGAACTTCTATTAAGTCTTGCCGGTTAATCAGTACATGGGGACAGTGATTTGGCAACACTCTCTAGCATTGGGCTGATATTTTACTTATCTCCCTGGGCAAGAAAGAAGGGCTTTTCAGTGTAGATGTCATGTTGTAGCGGGCACCAAGAAGGGAGTGATTTGTGTCAGAACTTGCAGATATTTTTAGGCAGCCTTTGAATATTCCTTAGAATAGAAAACTCCCAGCAGAAATGGAATTGAGCTGAAATGAAGAAGCCAAGATCTCAAGCAAAGAGAAAAGGGAGGAGACAGCTCGGTGTACAGTACTTACTCACAAGCTTGAGGACCTGAGTTCAGATCTCAGTACCCATGTTAAAAAGCAGTACACCTGTGATCCCATCCCTGAGAGGGACAGAGATGGTGGACCCAGAGGGCTTATTGACCATCCATTCTTACCTATTGACTGCCCAGGAAATTTAGTGAACGTTGAAATGTGGACAGCAACAGAGGAAGACATCCAATGTGTGACCTCTGGTCTCCACACACATGTACACAGACGCCCACACCTGTACATAATGCTTGCTTATGTTCCCTAATTCTTCTCATACAAAAGTTGAAAAAGGTAAAATTTGAGGAAAGATACTATAACACGAATTGATTAATTTCTTTAGGCAGAATTTGTACAATGGATCACCTGGCTTTATTAACAAAGGTCTTGAGAATTGAATCCAAAGTTAGAATATAGGAGAAAGATACACCTGGGGGTGGTTGCATTAAAAAAGAAAAGAGGAGAAGCCTGGGGATGTAATTCAGGGGCAGAGCAACTTCCTAGCATGCAGGAAGTCCTGAGGTAAATCACCGGCACTGTAGAAAAAGAAACAAGTAAGTAAATGAAAAATCAAAACATTTAGAGAAGACAGAAAAATCTGTAGAGAGTGCTTTTTAAAATTCAAAATTTTATGCAGCACAATTTAAGCACAAATAAGACATTCTAAAGCAGTGGCAGGGAGACATGGTTCTAAAGGCCTGGTGTTAAGTTTTTAGTTTTCATGAGTCTTATGGTCTCTGTCTTAACTGTGAAACTTTATCGACAGAATCATTATGCTAATACTTGGGCATGGCTCTGTTTAAAATTAAGGTTTATTTTGCTGGAAAGGAATAATAAATATGGTCAGATGGCTGGAAAGATGGCTCAGTGGATAAAAGCATTCACTGGCAATCCAGGTAATCCTGGAAGAAGAGGCCTCCAGCAAGCTGTTATTTGATCTCCACATGCATAGCATAGCAAGTGCATGTGTGTGTAAGTGCACACAAACAATAGATACATGTAAAAATTAATGCATTTAATTCATGATGTTAACTGCCAGTCTATGAGATCTTCATGATGATGTGTGTTTGGTGACTGTGAACAAGCCTTCATGGAATGTTTGCTTTTAAAATACATTGATAACTTCAAAGAGTAGATACAGAGGCATCATACCTCAAACCTACATAGATATACATGCTCCGTACTGTCTGTCTTAGTTAGGGTTTTATTGCTGTGAAGAGATACTGTGACCACAATGCCACTCTCTCATGATGTTCTGGCTCACCACCAGCCCAGGAAAAAATGAAGCTAGACAATTATGAACCAAAACCTCTGAGTGCCTAGGCAAAATGAAATTTTCTTTTTTTAAATGATTTCTCTCAGGTATTTGTCATAATGACTAAAAGTTTTGACTGAACCCCCACCCATGAAATGTCTAATTATGTGAGTTGCCTCTGTTTTTCATATGCACAGAAAAATGCCAACACTGTTTATAGATGATTAAGATGACGCATCAAACAAAACTAAGGTTGGAGAGTGTGTCAGGTCTCTAGGTTCTTAAAAAAACATGTACAAACCACTAGCGTTTTGTGTTATTTCATCAACTGAGGGCTCCATAAAGCATTTTGTAATTATTTTTCCAACATGTACACAATGTATGCATGTCCATCTCCAGTATGTACATAATTATCTGATGTGGCTTTTATAACTTTCCTGCCGTGACTTCTCTGTAAAACTACAGTATCACAGCAGCAGTGTGAACAGAACAATCACAGTTTCTGTTTGAATTTTCTGGAGTTGAGCTCACAATTGCTTGTTAACCCACCTTTCCATTTCCACTGTCAAGTTATAACCAAAAAGTCCTATGAACATATAGGTTCTCACAAAATAACTCATGCATAGGGTTTCCTTGGAGTGAAGGGTTTGTAAATTTTGTGAAGATTTGTGCTGTATTCTTGCTGGGTATGTTCTGCTAGCCCTATTTCTGCACTACTGTTATATTATGCAGCTGACTTCTGCTTTGATTGCTGAATGTTAGTACATGTTCTACTCTGCTTGTGTTACAGTCATAGTTTCATTATGGATCCTAGAGGGATGAGGCTACACAATCCAAGTTTCAGTCATGAGAATCCTTAGTACCTCTGAAACTTTGGACTTTGCTCCTGAGCTTAGTGTACTTTCACAATGGACTCTGTTCTATCCAAGAGGAAAAAAAAAGATTAAACAATAGTCTCCTTGAGCATCACGCAAGCAGACTTTCTGGTTTTGCATTTATTCGTTATCTTAGTCTACCTGGGCATTTCTTGTATGTAGGGACAGTTTAGACTGTACCTTACAGACCTACTCTATATGAGGATGAATAAACTACCGACTGCACTAACACTTTGTGCTCATGTGTTCCATTAACTTTCTTTATAAATTAGGTAATGGAAAGATAAATATGTTGCTAGGTTCAAAATTGCTGTTTTAAGGACTGAAGATGTGGCTTTTTGATAGAACATTTGTGTAGAATAGGTCAGAGCTTGGGTTTGGTCTCTAGCAGTACAAAGAGAAGTCAACGTGTTTTAGTCTTGAAGGAAAGAAAGGGGCAGAAACAGGTTTTCCTACAAATCCTCTATTTCTCTGGCAGAGATGATGAATTATGCTTCAGTTATCTGTTGCTTTCTTGAAAGAATTCAGAACACTGTGTTTACAGTAGTCCCTAATGTCTACTATTACCATCTTAAAACTGGGTAATGGGTTGATGGATTGGGAACCAAATGCATGCAGATAAAACAAGCCTGAAGTTATTGTTTTGAAGTGAAAGATGTTTGGAAGAATTTTGTTCTTCCTGAGTTGTTATGAAGGTGTGAGATGTGGCGGTTAGAAATTCACTGCTTGGTGTTAGACATTATTAACTTTAAGTAAAACATTACTTACGCTGGAGTAGTGAGGGTCTTCAAGCATTTTCGTATTTGAGTTCACTAACAGGAAAATGGAGGCATGAATATGTTCTCAAAGAAGTAGATGGCAGAAAAGAAAAAAAAAACAAAAGGACAGGACAGTGTTTTAGAGGCTTGTTAGTAAGTGCGTTAGAAATGAGCTCTGACAAATAAAAGGAGAGAATTATGTACCTCGTGATCTACCTATTCACTTCTGAGGGTGCCCATTTTATAAAGAAATATAACCAAACAGGGATTAGTTAAGTGACTGAGTTCCCTGTTAGTCATTTAGTTCATCGATCAATTTTGCAGTGCTAGGAAAAATGCTTAGTGAAATAATTGAGCAATTGAATTGCTGACAAAAAGCACATACTTGACTAAACAGCAATGTCAACAGAGAAAAGAGATCGGAAAGGGTGAGATTAGCTGTAGCAAGAAACTTGAACGTCTGCTTGCTGACACACACAGAACCATCCCCCGTTACTCCAAGTTTCTCTGGTGGAGATCCTTAATTGTTATGATCATCTGAACCATGATTACATGATTTCATCCAAGTGTGCTTTCAAAATTATAGAACTTGTCTCTTTCTCACACATGGCCATGGTTCTTGCTATTCAAACTGTCAGACCTGACATTTGGTTCCCACCATACACAAAGTTCAAGATGACAGGGAAATCGTTTTCTGGGAACCATCTCTCATTCCTGCTGCTGATGAATTGCCAGGCCCTTCTGAGAACACCAACCCATCAGTCCTTTGAAACAGAGTGCCAGATAACTAAGTCACGCTCAGCTGATTCTCCAGCAGATAAATGGTGAACTTCACCGAAGCTACCTGCCCACAAGTCTTTTGAGACGAAAACAGTTAAGTCTCAGATAACAAAGGAACTTGATGACTTTTAGCACAGTCATGGTTTTCCTTGGCCCACACATAGACCATGGTGATTTCTGGGTCTTTTTAAGCATCTTATTTGCATATCTCATCTTTAGTAACTCACACTGAGACCACAGAAATGGTTAGAGAATCCATGATGCCAAACACATAGGACATGTTCAAGAAATATAAAGGGATCAAGGAGAGGTAGAACTAGTCTTTGTTATAAGTGACTGGCCTTTGATAGTACTGCTGCTTTTGATGTGTCCCACCAAGAAGTATTCTATATACACAGCACTCAATTAATTGATACGTGAATATGGCCCTCATAAAGCATAGAAGTTCATTATGCCAATGTTTGTATTGCTCCAGTTTTTACTGTAGCTCCCAAACATTGAAAATAAACATTCAAATAAGCTAAGGTTGGGGAATGGGATGTTGACTATGACCAAAGATTAGAGCACAGCTAAGCACTGACAGAGTAGCCCGGACACTGAATAGATGTTAGCTGACATGCATAGATTAATTTTTCTAGACTCTTTGCTAGAATAGAGTATAGCAGAATGTTCTCTTTTTGTAAGGAAGGCAGTGTTTTAGATATGATCGAATTTTTCTGTAGTAAGAATCCTGGAAAAGAGACTTAAAGGAGTTTTGGTCACCTGGAAGGTGACATCCATCCCTAGTATTGCAGCTTCAAGTGATGTGCTATTTTGATTTTGTGTTTTAGTAATAATAATAATAAGAGCAGTAAGAGGGTTAATATTTATTGAAAGTTTACAACAGGCTGGGGATAACTGATAATTTCCTGACATCTATTTTTTAATTCAATGCCTACAACACTCAACCTGTAGGATAACTGCTTATTACAATCAGGAAGCTGTGGCTTAGAGTTAAGTAAACTGCCCAAGGCTACAGAGCTTGTTAACCATGCAGATTTGCACTGGATTCTAGAAGTAGGTTGTGCTGGTCTAGGTCAAAGCAGAAAGACTGACAGTAATCTTAGGATTTAAATGGGCACAATGCAAACATAGCAAACAAACAACTGCAATTTATATTTTTCTCCACATGTCTTTTGTTTTAATTACATTCAAACCTTTTGATCAAGGGTCTGCAAGCTATGGCCTCTGACTCCAATCTTATCTACCACCTGTTTTTATATGGATTGTGAGCTAAGAATGATTTGTGTACTTTTAGATGGTTGATAAAATTGAAATCATATCTTGTGGGTATGTGTAAACAATATGAACTTTATACCCTTACGTCTAGAAATAGATGTTAATAGAACAGTGTTAAAATATTATCTACTCTGGTCCTTGAACTACAGTGGTGGAGTTGTATAGTTGTGACAGGAATTTGGTGGTAGGCAAAGCCAAAAGTATATACTGTGTAGTTTTTTTCATAAAAAGCTTATGAGGAGACAAACTTGGGACATGGATATGGAAAGATCAATAGTTCAAGTTTATCCTTATGAGTTCTAGGATATCCTGGGCCACAAGAATTCTTGTTTCAATACAAAAACAACAAGGAAAAACATCTGAAGGTCAAAAGGAGAAAGAAAAATCAAAATCATGACAGCTCTTACTTTTAATTTTATGTAACAAAGGGAGGAAAGCTTTTGAGGGCAGATTGAAGTGTATATTTAGTCTTCCTCACTTTCATATGCAATTGGGAAAGGCTATTTAACCGTTATGTACCTCAGTTTCCACATCTGAGCAATGGTGATAATGGTACCAGCCTCAAAGAACTGGAGTAAAAGATGTCAATATATCAAGAATAATGCCTGACATGTGGTTAGAGCTATCATTATCCTTATCATGCTAAAATTTTATGAGATAGGTACTAATCACTTTTGTTAACATCCTGTAGCTCCATTGCAGATGAGTTCAGCTAGAGATGTCAAGACTCTTCTTGACCTACATTGCCTCTTCCCTTATCAGAACTGAAATAGTTTCCTTGGCTCCTCTTGCCTTAGGTTAGAAGCAACAAGTCACCGACAGCTAGTCCACACACCCATCTACTCAAGTACTACTGGTTCTGTCTTCACTGTCATTGGCCTTGGGCTCCCTTGGCTGGTATAACTGCTTGGGTGGGTGTGGGAAAACCCTGTGGACTTGGGAACTGAAGCAAGACATGAAGGCTCACAAGGCTTACCGTGGGTGGAAAGATGATATTGAAGCCAATGGGTGTTTTAGGAGTAAGTGGGATGAGCAGCTGCTTCTATGAAGTGGCTTTAAGAAAGTTTTTCAGCATCCAGATCATGTCAGCTCCATTGAGAAGGGTTTGTGACTTTAATGTATGATGGGTATACATGTGGAGAAGGGGAAATGTACAGTGTGTAGGAGAGGGAAACACACAGTAAAATCCAGTGTGTTTACTTTAGCATGACAGAGACTAACTCTAGTCAATGATGACATAGTGTGGTATGAAGAGACTGGGTTGTCGTGGTGCTGGCATTAGTCATTTTCCTTTTAGAACTCTGAGATGGGAGTCTTTCTAGAATGTTCTGGGTATGACTTTAGTGCAGGATGAGGATTTGTAGTAACTACTTTAAAGTAGTAAACAACTTGTCACAGTAATTGGATCACTTATGACTTCAAGATTGTAATGGGACTTTCTGGTTTATTACTCCAAACCCACTACCTACCTATTCCTTGATTTGTTCTGTCTCCTTATTCCTGCTTCTTGTGCATGTGTCTTTGAATGACCAATTGAATCGCCAACCTTACATCTACTTGCATTACTCCATGGCTTACTTCAAGTACAACTTCGACCTTTTGTAACTTCAAGGTCATCTCTCTTCAAACTTTAAGCAGAGAAGATGTATGTGGAAGTTACTGTGATTTAGTATGTGGATTCCAGGATCACATCTAGTTTAGTCAGTTTCATATCTTCTTGATCTTGAGCCAATATACTCATTTTGTGTCTCAGGCTCCTCATCTGTAAAATAAGAATTGCGAATATTGCCTTCTAAAAATTATCAAGACAACCGAGTAAGCTACCTGAGGTAGATGGTTCAAAATGCTCATTGTTATCAGGCAGCTTGGTAGATTTTGGTTGCCATGATCACTGTCCAAGGAAATATTGCTGCTTACGACTGTGTATATTACTATCCTGAGTCCCAAAGATAGGCTTCTGAGAGAGGTATTATCCTATTAGATGGAAATTGATTAGTTTGCTTAATGTCACACTGCAAAGTGACAGGGTATGGATTTCATCCAGGCTCATTAACTGTAGATCCCATGCACTTTCAAGCCTCAGATTCATTGATTCTATACTCACACTATACTTGATCATACGAACTGGGTTAATTTTTTCATAACTAATAAGTTTTCACTCAACACTTGAATAGTTTCTTATAAAATGTGTGTGTGTGGTTTTTATTTTTTTATTTTTATTTTTTTTTTGCATTCATCTTGTTAAGGAATCAAAACATGAAGTTAGAATGCATAGCAGCCTACAGTACCTTTAAGGCTAATTTTGAAGGAAAATACTTTCCTTACAGCGAGACACTAAAAAAGAAAGGCATTGATATTTTATTTCTTTTCTCACTCTGTGAGTTCCAAGAAATGGGACTTTATATGATCTTGGAACTCAGGGTGAGTATGTGCCAGTGGGACATGGGATTGTGTGGTAGTTGAGGTGGGAGGGAAAAGTTGAACTGGGTGGAGTCTTAGAATGATTCACTGGGTCTTTGACTCAGGTGACTTAATGAGTTTCTGCAATGCCTTCTGATAAACATTTGGCTATAGAGATTGTGTGCTGCCCAGGGTGTAACCATTCTGCCTCTTGATTATCATTCAGAAGCAATAAAGTCATTTTGCAAAATGGTGATTCAAGGACAGAAAAATAAAGGAGAGGGGCTCCCCTCGATATTGTTTAGAATTCCACATGACATGGGTTTTATATGATGAACCTATCCAAGAATGTGTGTGTGTCTGTGTGTTCACAGACACACAGACACACATACAACAGAAGCTAAAATGCCCTTAAAACAAGATGAAACAACTCAAAATCATGGGGAAATGATGAATCTCATGGGAACAGACTCTTATAGAAAACAGCCTAAAGCAAACAACCACATAGACATATTACCAATAATACAATTCCTTTCCATGAATATAATGCATCCAATAAATGTTTGTGAGTTCCTTACAGAGCTATTTTGTGAAAGATTTATTTTATTAAAAATTATGAGCATGTGTGTGTGTATCATTGTGTGAGTATATGTGTGTTTGTGAGAGTTTGTACACGGAGACTAGATGCACAAAATTGCCCTTCCCCATAGGGTTGTTGGACTTACAGCCAGTTTCGAAGCACCTGGGAATTCTAAAGCTGTTTATCTTCTCTATTTAATTTCATTTGATAATTGTTTTTAATAAAGCACAGCAAGATATTTCTATCTTCTAGAGGTAACTTTCTATATCAAAGCAGTAGATATGATTAAGTCTCTTAGAAAAAGATGCAAAGGACAACGAATTATGCTAGTTGAAGATTCTTAGAAAGTCTGGACGTTAGCATTATGCAGAGTATCACACAAGGCTAGGTTTTCTAACCCAAGTCTAATGCTTCTTCCTGGGAACTCTTTACTATAACTAAGACTGGGTGAGTGACCTTCACAAACTGCTCTGGTATATTTAGGCTTTTGGTTTCTGTGTCTACAACACCTCTGCCAATATTATAAGTCCCCATTTTTCCCTATTTGAGAAATTTCTATTCTGCATTATTAACAGGATGTAGATCCAGACTCTTCCAAAATGCTTTTCTTTAATTTTTAAATTTTGACAATTCTATACATTTATACAATGTATTATGATCATAATCACACCTTCTTTGGTCCCACTGTAATTTCTGCTGACCTCATTCTTCTTTTTTACTAACCCCTCTATGACTTCATGTCTTTGGTTCAAATCTTGTGTAAATCATCACAGCTGTCGTATGGTCTAGATTCCAACTGTCATGTCATATCCAGAAGACAGCATCATGCAATGTATCCCCATTTTCTGGCTCTTATAGTTTTTCTCTTCCCTTTTCCATGAAGTTCCCTGGGCCTTGGTGTAGGGGATGCTGTTACAGATGTCCCATTCAGGGCAAATCACTCAATAGTCACTTCATTCTCACACATTTGTTTAGCAATGAGCTATTGTGTTAATTATTTCCCACAAAAAATAAGCTTCTGGAGGCAGCACTAGTTTATGGATACATTGAGAATGTAGGTTAACCTTCCTTTTAGCAAAAAGACACAGTTGGTCCTCTGCCTCCTGGTTTGCGACTTTCCCAGACAAAGATTTTGACCAGCTCTTCAGTAGCAGATATGTATTCATTCCCACTGAACACTCTTCCAATCCAATCAGAAAGTAATTGATTGTCCCCAAAACCACCATGCCACTCTTATACTAGTGGGCATATAACATCCATATCTGGGTAAAACCACAGTTTTCCACACTAGTGGCCTCCATAGCATCTTCTCACTGTATGAAAGCTAGTCAGCATGAATACTTTCTAGTTCAGCTCCAGTTTGATGTCTCTGTGTCCTGTCTCCAAAGTGCACAGTGTTTTCAGCAATAGTTTAGTAGTTCTGGTGGACAACCAAGAGCAGCCTGATTGTTTGGGGAGTCTCTGAGGAACCTTGTCCAATACCTCATAAAATGCATCAAGTGAGACAGGATTTTCATTTAAAAAAACCCAATGGTCTCTAAAAGTAAAGGTAATTAGTGAGTTAAGAAATGATTTTCACCATGGGCTTTAAAGTCAATAATCAGAAGTAGTAAATACATATGCCTGAGTTTCACATTATTTAGTCATAAAATGTAAAAGTGCTAATGGTATGCATGTATTTAATACACATATTTGAAATGAGTAGAGGAGTGAGGGATGGCCAAATCAGAATCCTTCAGGAAGATTTCCTGAAGTAAACAAGATTGACAATATTGAACAGTATCAAAGAGATAGAATACATAAGGGTTGTAAAAATGTGAATGGAGGAAGGGGAAGGGGTTTGTCCTTTTCTGTTTATTGAGAACACAAATTTCAGGTGCTGGTCACTGTGGCTGAATCTCCAAGAGCCAGGGGAATTGAGAAGAGCTGGTGATGAAATGATGCCCTTCTGAAGCAGACCTCAAGCTGCCCCTGTGAGCACACAGGCTTGCAGAAGGCCATTGGAAGGGAAAACTGTCATCTGGGTTAAGTTCATGCTTGTTAACTGGCAGTGGCTTAATAGGAAGGTCTCCCGGTAGACACTGACTTTTCAAATGAGGCTGAAGGAAATAGATGATCTTGGTGAGAGGCTATAGCCACCATGGAGAAGAATTTGAATGTGTAGCCCACCTTCCATCTCCCTCGTAGAAGCAAAGGAGGTATCCATGAAAGATTGTAAACCAGGGATAGGTAGGATTACATGTGCATCTCAGAGAGATATCTGTGCTAACAGAGTGAGAGGAGTTGAATTAGAAGATAAACCAAGCTGGCAAGGGGCAGGATGAAGGTCACCCACATGGATGGATTTATAGAGATGTGTGTGAACTGATGAATGGGATGACTAGGGATGAAAATAGAAGCAACTGGGATTAATCAAGCTTGTGATAGCTACCACTGTTCTGGGGGTAGCACCTGGGTGGATACTAATGCAAGTTCTGAGACAGACACCAAATGGGGTGTAAGTCTCGGAGTGGTTTGAATGGAAGACAAGAGAGGAGGAGATGTAGTAGTTAATTTTCTAATCAGCTGAAAGTCTGAGAGGCACAACTTAAGGGAGGAAGGCTTCCTTTTGTCTTACAGTGTAGAGGTTTCACAACATCCTCATAAGGAAGTCATGTCAATGGGTAAGGCTGGTCCATTACAATAGAAGATGGCTGTGCAGCTTGCTCATGTCTCAACGGTACAGGAAGCTGAGCAGATCAACAGACTTCATTTGACAAACAGTTCTGATTTTCCAAAGGTTCTAAAACTTTCCAACTTTCCAAAACAGCACCACAAGATGAGGGCCAACTCCTGACTCATCACTTATTTCCAAACTGTAACAAGCGACAAGGTTAGTCTCCTTCTTCTTCTTCTTCTTCTTCTTCTTCTTCTTCTTCTTCTTCTTCTTCTTCTTCTTCTTCTTCTTCTTCTTC
>NW_021604604.1:15518165-15519017 GCF_004785775.1 Grammomys surdaster | reverse complement strand
TCTTCTTCTTCTTCTTCTTCTTCTTCTTCTTCTTCTTCTTCTTCTTCATTGTCTCTCTTCCTTCTCCTCCTCCTCCTCCTCCTCCTCTTCCTCCTCTTTCTCTTATTCTTCTAATTGGAGATTCTTCTGAGACATCCAAGTGAAGGCTTCTAATAGGATTTTAACAATAAAGAGACAGTGACAGGAAGATGGGAAGACAGTTCAGCAGTCAAGAGTACATGTGCTTTTCTAGAAAATTCCCCATTTGCTTTCTAGCTCACAGTTCAGGATGATCTGCCTGTCGTCTCCTTCAGCAACCACACTCACACACGTTTATCTCAGCACACATATACACATAATCTAAAGACAGTAACACAAATGAATTAAATAAAGAGAAACTGAAGATTTGAACTAAAAAAAAAAAAAAACCAGGCTAGGATTTAAGATGAGTAGGGGCAAGGAGTGGTAAAAAAAATACGTTTGAAGAAATATGGAGCCTAATTATGGATTCAGGGGAGTTATTTATGTGAATGGAGAGTTCCTGGGACTGCAGGGAGACTGATGTTTTCCATGTGCTGTCTTGTATCCATCTATAAGAAAATTTTGAAGATGGGTGGAAGAAGTGGCCTTATTTTACTGTAACCAATTACCTCTTCATTCCTTCAAATTTTCACTGTAAGAGGTGGCTAGTCATTTGGTCCATGCCACAGATTTAACGGAACTCAAACACACCTGAAGACCACCCGTAGAGCATCATCTTGGGAGCTTATCATTACATTTTACATGAGGTTTCTAATGTTCCTTTTTATTTTGCCAAAGGTGTGTTTGTGTGTGTGTGTGTGTGTGTATGGGTGTGTGTGTGTGTGTGTGTGT
>NW_021604604.1:15488688-15518155 GCF_004785775.1 Grammomys surdaster | reverse complement strand
TGTGTGTGTGTGTGTGTGTATGGGTGTGTGTGTGTGTGTGTGTGTGTGTATGGGCAGGTATGGGTTCATATGCATATATGTACATATGGAGACCAGAAATCAGCCTCAAGCATCATTTCTCAGGCACCATCCACGTTGTTTTTAAAACAGGGTCTTCTACTGTCCTGGAAGTTGTCAAGTTGATTAGAGTAGCTGACAAATAAACCCCTGTCTCTGCCTCTTCAGCTCTGGAATAAGCCTTTGCCACTACACTGCTTCCTTCCCCGCCCCACTTTGTCCTGGAGATAGAACAGATTGTTCAGGTCCTCAAGTTTGCACAACAAACACTTTACCAAGTGAACAATCTCTATAGCCCCAAACACTCACATTTTTAAGGTGCTAACTATTACATAAACCCCTTCTAAGACATCACACTTGGCTATTATCATAATCTTACATAATGAGAAGGGAAGTCATTATTTTTCTTTCAATTTTGTAGATAGACAAAAAGGAAGTGTTAGGAGATGAGCTGATTTATTCAAGACAAGCCACTGTCTGTTAAGTGGCCCATCTGGAAATCTGTTTAAGGCATCTGGGCCAAAGAGATGATGAGAGTATTTACTATGCTCCCACAACAGTCTATCAATTTGTCTTTGGATTAAGATGAAAGGATTTAACTTGAGCCCCTAAAGATTCACATTAACCAGTATAATACACACCAGGCATGTGTAAAGCACTGTAAGTACCGGTTATATAGACAAATACACAACAGAGCTGAGGACTGACCGCCTTCATGAAGCATATAACATACAAGTTCAGGTTCAAGTGTAATATGGTAGAACTCGAAAGATGAGGGCAAGAACACCAGAGAAGTATGCTGTGCACACTGGGAACTGTTACGGGAGGGTTTCAGAAGATATATAACTTGAATTTAGTTTAGAAATTGCTCAGAGAGGACAACAAATATACTTCAGACTACCACATAGAGAGAAAAAGGTCTGGAGAAGAGAAAGGCATGGTAGGGTCAGTGCACACTCACTGTTAAATTGGATGGGGAAAAAGAATCCTTGTGCAGTCCTGCCAGGCAGGAAATTCTTGTATAGATAAAGTGGTCAGCTATTGCAAAATCTTGAACTAGGAAAGTCAGCTAATGTGTGTGTGTGTGTGTGTGTATACAAAAATGTATGTGCTATGGAGGCCAGGGACTGGCCTTGTATGCTGTTTGTCCTCAGAAGTTATCCACCAAAATTTTCTGAGACATGTACACTCACTGGTCTGGAATTTACTGATTCAACTGGGCTATATATCCCACAAGCACCATGAAAACCTGTCTCCACCTCCACAACACTCTCCCTGCCTCTTCTTAATAGCATGGATTCTATGTATCAAGCCCAAGTCCTCCTGCTTGGGGAAGCACTTCACAGACTGGGCTACCTCCCCAGTTTATTTTTTTAAATCTAAATTATTTTTATTAAGTTAGGTGTTTTGTTTTTTGAAAATCAGGTGGTTCATTCAGTAGAAGATGTCCAAAACTTCCAGGCACACGTACATTGATTGATTGCTTTAGGAATCGTTCTCTTTTTGTTCTGCTTCCTGATGACAGTTTGGAAGAACAACTGGCAGGGAGCAACAACTTTTAACTAAGGAAAGCTTAGGCAGAATCACTCAGGTTTCCACAGAGCAACCTGCAAAGGCCCACTTGATAAGGGTTTTTCTGTTGAAGGAGGGACTTCCCTGAGAATCTCCCCAAGGTTGACTCTCTTTACGTCACTGGATTGAGGACTAACATTGAAAAAGACCTTTTTTTTTTCCCAAAAAGGAGAAGCAAATGTCAAGTCAATGAAGTCAGAAAGTGTGGTGAGGCTTAAGCGCTTACAGAAGATGATCACCTTTGACATTTAAGATCACTTGTTCTCATAAATGCATACAAGCATGCATGTGTGCACACATAGTATTACGGAAGTCAAAGTTGAGGCTATTTTAAATCTTATCAAAACCACTATCAGGAAAAGATGACAAAAGTGCTGTATGCTTATGATAGCTCCAGTACCTACTAATGTTTGACAAATTCTATAGCCAGTAGACAACTCTATCATGTCTGCTTGAGATAATGGTGATATTACAACATTGGAGATAGCGAAGCTCAGTGAAGAGAAGGCAAAAGCCTCTGCAGTTGCATACGGTTGTGTAATGTTCAAGGTGTGCCAAAACCTTCTCATTAGGATGAGTGTGATCCCAGCAGTGGAAAGGAAAAACACGTCATCTACCCTCACTTGATCTCTGAGGCATGCATCAGGAAATCCTGGGCTCATAAGAGCTCTGTGAATTCCTTTAAACAATGCCTCCCAGTTTAGCAACTATCTCACTATCATGTGATGGAACCTAGTGAGGTGACATTTTTGCCAATGTCTGGCATCTTTCTACCCAAAGACTATCCTTTGAGTCCATGGATGAGGTGATTTCTACAATATGAATGGACTGTTCAGAAGGGCAGCCTTTATCACCCCCAAACCAGGAAGTAAACCTAATGTCTGGAGAGTAGATAATTTGGAAGACTATCACTTGAAAAACACTACTTTATTATGTTTTTAGAAAATTCCACTTTAAAGATATATCTGAGTTTCTGGGGAGAAGACTCAATGGGCAAAATGTCTACTGTGTAAAAAACAGAAGGATCTGAGGTCAGATCCCAACACCCATATCAAGACTTGATGCAGCAGTGTGTCTCTAGAACCTCAGTACAGAGGGATAGAGACAGGTTGATCCCAGTAGATCACGTCTAGGTAAAGAGCTCCTGGTTCAGGACCAGATCCTGTCTCAAAACCAGGGTAGAAAACAATGAATGAAGACAAGCAATATTGATCCCTGTTTTCCACACATGTGAGCAGGGATGTGTTCCCACAGATATGTCTATACTCCCTTCCTCCTCACACACATACACGTATACAATACATTTAAACAATTGAGCTGGGGAGATGGGTTGGTGGTTCTGTGTTTGCTGAGTAAGCATGGGGACCACAGTCCAGATTTCTGTATGCCATATAAATAGTGGAGGAACATTCAAGGAAGATTTCTAACATCATCTTGGAGTCTCTCAATGCACATACTCATGTAAATGGAAAACAACACAAATACATGAACCCACACATATATTAAATCATACACACACAAACACACACACACACACACACATCCTAATACACAACAACAAAACACATCTTGTATCAGGTGTGCAAGCTTAACTCCATTCCATTCGTCAGTGAGTCATCAATAGGCACATACTTGAGTGGTCTCAGAGTGTTTCAAAACATTGTTCTAGTTTCCAGGCTTTATGTATTTCAAGTCACCCTATCATGTTCTCAATTTTATTTCTTGTATTTCTTCTCTATCAAAATTTATTTTTTCTTCTCAAGGTCACTATCTCTGCCCCTTAGGTATTGGGATGAGGCAAGGAGAGCATGAATAAGAAAGAATAATGAGGCATGTACACAGTCACAGTGTTTAAGACACGTGGATGGAAGCATTAGAACAAAACCGTACACCATTGCACAATTAGCAGAGACCAGTAGAAAAGCCTATTCATGTCCAGAACTGATTTAATAAAATTTGGCACCATAAGAGTGTCTATCACTTTTCTTATATTTCACATAAAATTTTGGAAGGTAGCATTGTTTAAATTTAAGTCAGAAAAAAAAGAAAGGAGGACAATTGTAGGGGCAAAAGCATTTGCCTACTCTCTCTACAGTTCTTATTCCAATAATCACCTGAAACCAAATATTTTGGTTAAGGGAACCACAGGTAAGTTGAGAACAGAAGCACCATTAGTTAATTTAGTTGTGAGTTTTACTCATTCCAATAGCTCTCATATTGTTCTGTAAAGAACATATTTATCTATGCATCCTCCCATCCCTGAGATTACTAAGTAAGGAACAGATAACTCATTGCTGTGGTAGAAGCCTGTTGTTCTTCATCTGGTGCAGAAAAAGCTGAAAGGGGTCTGGGAAGACAGTTTAGTAGGTAAAACATTGCACATAAACCTGAGGACCTCATTTTGGATCCTTGGCACCCATATAGAAGTCAGTAGTCTGTGTCTGTAACTATAATACTGGGGAAGCAGAAACAAGCAGAAATTGGGTCATTAATGTCCAGCCAGATTAGCCAAACTGGTGAACTCTAGGTTTAGTGAGAGATTCTATCTCAAAAAATACTATGGAGAGCAATAGAAGAAGGTGCCTGATGGTGACCTGTGGCCTCTACATATACAAGCGTGGGTGATTGTACCCACATATGCTCATGTACACATCACAATGCATACAATGTGTATATACAAACATGTATACAGACACACTCACAGACACACAGACACACACACAGAGAGGGAGGGAGAGAGAGAGAGAGAGAGAGAGAGAGAGAGAGAGAGAGAGAGAGAGAGAGAATTCAGACATCTTTGTGTTTCATCTGATTGGGCTAAGAGGAGGTCAATGATAGGAGTAGGCATACCAGATAAAAGGAACTCTTAGACTACAAACATAAGGAAGAGTTTTCTCTGCACATTCTGCTGAGGAAAATCAAGCAAGCCTGTAGCTACAGTTGTCGTTGAGAGCCACATGATGACTGTCACATGACAGACCTAAAGATGAAATCTGTTCATGTAGAGACAGGTATAAAAGACCCAAGTCTTTTGCAGCTGAATGTGAGGCCTGAGCCCTCCTATTTTCTGTGTTTGCTGTTACATGAGACAGAATTTTACCTTTTTATCCCAGTCACTTCATGGTGTGCCACCAAAACCATCATCACAAATATTTTCTTACTGCTGGGACAGAATGAAGACAGCAAGTCTGCCTTTCTTTTCTCTCTTAGCATTGCAGTGGAAATGGCTTTAATATTAATAAAAACCCTAGAATGGAGATGAACAGATTGCTCCAATTTAAAGCACAGACATACAAACATGAGAACTTCACTTTAGGACCCCACGATGTGTATAATGCCGGATGGGAATAGCTTCCCACCTGTAATGCTAACTCTCCAAGACAGTGTCAAGGCATACCCAGATTAGCCATTAGTGATAAGCTCTGGATCCAATTGAGAAGTCTTCCCTCAAAGAATAGTGGCAAGGAATGATGAGGAAGATTTCTGGCATTAACGTTGAAACTCTATATGCAAGCACGCACATGTGCACATGTACCACACCATGCATGTGCCCCACACATGCAAATGTGGACATATGAATGTTCACTCACTACTCATGTATCTAAAAAATACAACAGAATAGCAAAATGCCAGTCTTGTGGGTGGGAGTCTGAATTCCAATACTAATCCTCATGCCATAAATGTGATATTGAACACCAACTTTCTTTTTCCTCCTTTCAGGGGGCATAATAACCCATATCCCATCTACTGCATAGTGATTTCCTAAGATTAGCCAAGATAATGTATGGAAAGACTCAGCCTCAATTTAATGTATTTCAGGCATTAGCTATCTGGTTCAGTGAGTCATGTTCTTTAAATATGTTTAGACCTACGTTTTTCTAGTAAATTCCCCAGGTAAGGCCTAGGGTTCCCAAATGTAGGTGATAGAAACTGGGTTTAAGAAAGTCTGAAAAATGTTCACAATACCCTTGTATGGCAAAGGACAAAACAGGAAGTTCTCCCTAACACCTGAATTAGGCCAAAACAATTATGGAGCTCATATTAGTTTCTGTTTTTGGTCACTATGACAGACACTTGAGATAACCATTTGGGAGAGAAATATTTGACTCATGATTGCTCAGGTTTCCTTCATGTGCAGTGCTTTTGGGCTTCTGGTGTGACACAGCATCATGGGAACAGAGCCTGTGGTGCTCTGCTCACGTTGTAGCTGCTATGGACTTTGCATTGAGGGAAAGGTGAGAGTGTCAGAGGGAGGTTGGAAGGAGTTCTGGAAAAAGGGAAAGGGTGTTGATATGTTTCCAGAGAATGGCTTACATATCCTGCTTCTCCTTATATAGGTCCCACCTCCTGCTTTTTGTCACCTCCCAATAATACCACTATGTTTAGAATGGGACAAGCAATTTTACATTCTTGATCAAGTCAGGTTTTTCAGGATCTACTTACTTTCTCCAAACCCAAAAGGCATACTACCATGCATACATACATGAACCCATAAATGACATTTCATGTTCAAACTATACTAGATCATAAGAAGTGAAACTATTTATCTTTGCATGGACATTAACCACCCCCTCCCCCATGCCATTTTAATGACCTAGGACTTGCAATTACATCCTCAGCCCTGTATGCTATCTCTGGACTGTGCTCCGTGTCTACGCTCTCATTTGTTTTTGAAGGCCCTGGGAATCGAGACATTAGAATTCATAATCTAGGATGAGAAAGTATGCACAGAAGTATTTAAATGTCTTATTGAAGTATCTGAGACAGTATTTGGACCTTACTCCAATCTGCCTGAGTCCTAATGCCAGAATCCATTATATACAGTGTTGGAAAAGGAACTAGATTTGAAATTACATTCCTGGTGTTGATGCATGGAAGGAGTTTGAAGTCAGTCTTATTTTTTATTAATCATTTTATTCATTTACATTTCAAATGATATCCCCCTTCCAAGTAACCCCTTTAAAAGCCCCCATCCTATCTCCCCTCTCACCCATCCTCCTTGCCTTTATGAGGGTGCTCCTCCTCCCACTCACCCACTCCTGCCTCACTGCTCTAGCATCCCCCTACAGTGGGGCATCAAGCCTCTATAGAACCAAGGGACTCCCCTCCCACTGATGTCAGATAAGGCTATCCTCTGCTACATATGTATCTATAGCCATGAGTCCCTCCATGTATACTCTTTGGTTGGTGGTTTAGTCCCTGGGAGATCTGGGTGGTCCAGTTAGTTGATATTGTTCTTCTTATGGGGTTGCAATCCCCTTCAGCTCCATTGTTCTTTCCCCTAGCTCTTCCATTGGAGTCCCCTGGCTCAGTCCGATGGTTGGCTGTGACTATCTGCAACTGTATTGGTCAGGTGCTGATAAAACCTCTCATGGAACCTGGCTTCTGTCAGTAAGTGCTTCTTAGCATCAGTAATAGTGTAGGGGTTTGGTGTCTGCAGATGGGATGGATCCCTAGGTAGGGCAGTCTCTGGATGGCCTTTTCTTCAGTCTCTGTTCCAGTTTTTGTCCCTGCATTTCCACTGGACAGGAAGAATTCTGGGTGGATGCTTCAACCCTACAAAGAAGGGGAAACAAAATAATCACAGCAGATAGAGGGAGGGAGGGATCCAGGAGGGAGACAGGAGGGGGAAGGAAAAAGGGGGCAGGATCAGGTATGAGAAGGGACAGGAGAGAAGTACAAGAGGGTCAGGAAATTGAATTGAAATATATAGCAGTGAGGAATGGGGAAGTGTGGGACTGTGGGTAGCCACTAGAAAGTCCCAGACTCCAGAGAAGCAAGAGGCTCCTAGGATCTAGTGTGGATGACATTAGGTGAAATACTCAACAAAGGGGAGATAGAAACTGTATGGACCACCTCCAGTATATAGGCATGGTCCCCAGGTGAAGGATGGGCCACCCACCCATCTCAACATTTTAAACTCATAAGTGAAATCAATCTTATATAGGAAAGCTTTTTCACAGACAGTGCTGGTGAGCAGGCTTGCTATTCTCTTGCTCTATGCCCACATCTTTCTTGGGAGGCCAGAGCCATTCTACATAGTCCTCCTACATATTGTAGGGTTCCAGAGAGGCCAGGTCAGGAGAGACAGGAGGGCAACACCTCCAGCCAGTGGCTTAAACAGTAGTCAGTGCCATATGCCCTTAAGGAAAATGATCAGAACACTGACAATCCTGAGCCTATAAACAGCTCCCAGTGTTTGATAGAAGTTGTTTAACTTTTGGCCACTGCCTTGAGCAGTGCGTTCAATGTAATTAAAATTGTTTTAATGACTTGGAGTCATGATGGTGTGCATAGACTTTACTCTGTGATAGCAATTGTTTACCCTCGCATCCCCTAATCTCGGGCTGCAAATGCTCTTGTCTGCCAGGTGTTTTTCTTCCAGGATTCTTTTCCTTCCTAATTTGGACATCTAATTTGCTGTGGCCTAATATATCAGATAAACACAACTGTCAGAGCTGCATGCAAAATAGGAACCCAGAAGACGGGCAGCAGGGTGGGTAAGTGTTGTGGTGACATTTTTGGATGCTGGAGTTACATGCTGCATTCCGTATGGTAGAGTTTTTCCAGTGAGAAAATCCATTAGATTACCCAGTAACCTTCTCTAGCTGTGTGTGAGGACAGAGCTGTGACTCAGAGCTAATAACAATGGCTAATATTTATTGAGCACTTATGATGCCTCAAACAATACTTCATACATATTATCTCATTTGCTGTTCGCCACACATCTGTGAACTAAAACTATCATTATTCTTGTTTTAAAGATGAGAAAGACTGGGTGGTGAGAAGGTTAAGCAATGTGCCTAATGTTACATAGCCACTAAGTAGTTGAGAAACAATTCAAAATCAACACTAACCACAGCGGTTGACTAAAAGGGACTTGCCTAGAGCCAGTCAGGAAGTCAGTGAAGGGTAAAAATGAGGATTCAGGCCATCAGATTACCAGTTAGTTTGGGTACTGCAAATTGTACCCTGATGTCTAAAGCCAGTACAGACATACACACACACACACACACTCACAGGAGGGTAGAAAACATTGATCACACACATACATACACAAAGACAGACAAATACATATACAAACATTTATATCTATATCTGTATATGTATGTATGCATACACACACACACACACACACACACACACACATATATATATATATATACATATATATATATATATACATATGCAGAGAGAGAGAGGGAGAACAAGAAAGAGAGAAAGAGGGAGAGGAAGAACAAAGAGATCATATATATAGACATGCATATACATATACAAAGACAAGCAAAAATACAGACATATACATAGGTACAAACATACAACCACTTGTATTATACACTTTTCCAGAGTTATCTTTGCTATCACTTATGTTTTTACTTTTACTTTCTTCATGCCACCCTTTTCAATCATTGGTATTAGTGGATTCGGGCTCATATAAGAATCTGGGCTACGAGGATCCTGATCTTTGATAGGATTGTCATGAAGATGAGGAATAGACACTTTATAGAAAAACAATGATCTGGAGACCTGACTCTGGCTCCTCACTTCATAAGGAAAGACCCAGATCAGAATGCAATTTTTAACTTTATTTTTAAACAATTACATGCAAATCTAGGGTATATTGTGACCATATCCACCCTATACCTTGTCTTATTTCTCTCTCACTCTTGCTGATTCCCTCTCTTCCAGCTTGTTTCATATCTCCATGCCATTGTGTGTGTGTGTGTGTGTGTGTGAAAGGCCTGGTGTGCATCTGCTGTGTTTGTATTTGTACAGCCGTGAAACACTCTGATGATAGCCCTCAAAGCACTCCTCTGCATCCTCATGTTCCTGATCTTTCTTTCTTGTCTTTCATAATTCTCCCAAGACTTTGAAGGGGATGATAAAGATGTCTTATTTAGAGCTAAGAACTCCATAGTTCTTAGTCTCAATACTTCAATTAGTTGTGAGTCTGCATTAGCAGTCTCCCCCTGAGTGCATAAAATCCTTGAGCAAGCTACTGTATTTGAACACATTAAAGAGAATATTTCTAAATGAAAGTCTATCAGCAGATGTCAGACAATTCAATTTTTTCCCCCTTGCACTATGGACACCAAGCCCCAGTTTACTTTCAAGTCCCTTCTTCCCTTCCCTTCTTTTGCCTTCCCTTCCCTTCTTTCCCCTTCTCTTGCCTTCCCTTGCCTTCCCTTCCCCTCCCTTCCCCGCCCTCCCCCCCCCTCCCCTCCCCTCTCCTCCCCTTCCCTTCCTTTTCCGCATGAGAAAGCACATGATTCCTTGTGCTTAGGGGACTGACTCAAGACACTTGGCATGGTGATCTCTAGCTCCATGCATTTTGCAAGCCACATAATTTCATCTTCCGTCACTGTGGCAGAATGAAACTTCGTTGGGTATACGTGCCATGTTGTCTTTATCGATTTATCCATTGAAGGATACAAGGCTGATTCTAAAACTTGGTTACTGTGAACAGTGGCACAATAAATACAGGCATGTGGGTATTTTTATAGTAAGCTGCCGACTCAATCTTTAACTATTAAAAATAAATAAATCTGTTCTTTTGATAATGGCACAACATAAGCCAAAATGTGAACTAGGGCAGGTTCAGGATGTTTATTATTTGTGCTGCAATTAATTTTTTCTTCTGTGTATTGATAACTCTCAAAACAGCCTTTCTTCTTACCCATGGCACTCTGTCTCTATTTTTTTTCTAGGATGCTTCCCATGGAAGTCTGGAAGCCAACTGCTTCACATATGTCGGTTCTCTGCTCTACTTTTTCTTATGTCCAGGGAGTGGGCCAGAGAACCAGGAATCAAGTGGGTTGGTAGAAACATGCTCCAGTGCTTTCTCATGCAGACTGAGTCCTCCTCCTATTTGGATATGCCTTATCTAATTGTAACTCTGTGTCTGGAGCGTTCTCTCAGTCAAAGTGTCTATCCAAATTTCCATCTCTGTATCTGCTCTAACAGATCTTTCTCAAATAACTTTCCCTATTGTTTGTAAGGACTTCCTTTGAAACCCGATTATTAACTGTAGGGAGTTCTCGCTTGTGTGTTTGCTATTTCCCAACAGGAGTCTTGATCAGCATATCATTTTGTAGCGTTGTGGTTTGTTTAGATGAGTGGGTGGGAACACTGATTTCTGCAGTGAGGAGAGACAATGTCAGGTCTGATAATGGTGGACATTCCAGTAGGGAATCCAATAGTAGTTATAAATAGTAGCTACTGTTTATTGATCATGGACCACACATCGAACAACATTATGGCTCTTCATCCATTATCTTAATCTTCTTAACTGTGTGGATGAGGAAACCAGGCCACAATCTTCCTTAATTTTTTTTTCATATGAAGCATATTTTTTTCAAAGTAAGCTTTAGAGATTGAAAACTACACACATGGATTTGGATTCTTAGAATATAATATAGACTATAGAAAACCATTTTTAACTCCATTTTCTTCTGTGACTTTCTTTGTAGAGTTTTTATTGGATCAGATTTTGTAGAATATACTGGGTGCTTCAGAACATAAGTAAAGTATGCTCCTTTACTATTTGTAAGTAGCATGGAGTACAAAGTATAATTATTTAGCTTGATTGCCTAGATCTCAATTATGAAATGCCATTTAACTGCTGTGTGACCCTGGGCAAATCAATTAACTTTTTCTGTGCCTTAATGGTTCTGCTCTGTAAAATGGGGTTAATTATAGCACCTACCTCATTGAAATCTAGTGAGGATTAAATGAGTCAACACAGGCAACATTCTTGGAACTGTTTGGCCTATGGTAAGCAATATATCATGTTAATTATGATTACTTTAATTTTTATTCCCACCTTGCTCTCCAGTTCTCTTATAAGTTCCTGGAGCATCTCTTTTCCAGATATGTATTTGTACATATAAATGATATGTTCTTTTCTATATATCTGTGTGAATTGAATGCTGGATTACAATAAAGGGCATATCCTGTCATAAGGAAGGATTGAAAAAAAAAAGTGACCCTCGTCCTAGGGGGTTCCTTAATTCCAGATACAGCTGATTAACCAGATTGTCTGGCAGAACCTCTGAGAGCTGAGGCAGGGGCAGGAGGAGGGTTCAGGGCCACTTCATTGCTTTTGTTAAATAAGATGAAAGTTGACTAACCAGTTGCCTGCAGCAATATAGGTTAGTCAAACTGAGACTTGACTAAGAGGCCCATCATAATAAGCTAATGAGAAAAGCTAGCAAGGCATTTGAGTGGCAGGGTTGTGTGGGTGGCAGGCTTGTTGTTGAGGGAACTTATGTTAGAACTTTATGGCACTATTATTGCAGTTGAGTGAGATAGCTGTGGCAAGCCAAGACAAAGCCCCAGAACAATGTGTTCACACTCTTCTTCTCTTCCCTTTCTCTTTTTTCTTTCTCTGCTCCCTCATGTTTCACCTCTCTGCTTGCTTCCTTTATGTATTTCTCCTCCCTATCCCCTTCTCTCCTTTCAACCTTTCCGATCCTTTCTCCTTTTCTTCCTTTTCCCTACCTTTCTTCTTTCCTTCCTTTCTGGGCTTGCTTCCTTCTCCCCTACCTCTCTGTTTTATCATGGAAAGTCAGACCTCTTCTTTGGGGATAGGCAATGCTTGGGTAAGAAGCTAGTACAGTGGAAGTTTCCAGCTACCTTACAGGCTAAAGTGACTCTCGTGTTAGCGCGAATGATGAAAAATACACTTTAGACAAATAGTCTGAGCACATTAAATGAAATTTATTCAAGTTACAAGAGTAGAGCTGCAGAGAGGTGGGGTTGAGATGGCTACACATGTTACAAACGATGCCAGGCTATGCCCTGTGTGGGTCTACATTAACCTTGTGTTTATGAATCTGTACCGACTTAAGTTGACTGCTACTGCAATATCAGAACGGGATACAAAGAAAATAGAGAGTAATTATTCCATAGACACAGAAGCTTCAGAGACAGTGTTTTTCACCCTTCCTTAAAAGTTGGAAAATTCAACACCTCACATTCTGGTAGTGAAGGAATAAATCAAGACCCAAAACAGAAACAAAATATAACAAAGATTATAGAAACAGAAGAAGCAAAAGAAGAAGAAAGAGGAGGAGGAGGAGGAAGAGGAGGAGGAGGAGGAGGAGAAGGAGAAGAAGAAGAGGAAGAAGAGCAACAGCAACAGCAACAGCAACAACAACAAAACTAAACCAAACCAAAACCAAACTCAACCAAACTAACAAAACTCCAAAAGAAACCCAGCAAAATGAAAACCTCTGCTCATGGCTTTTTTTCTGTTGCCCATTTCTCAGCATCCATGACCTCCTGCCTGCAATTTCTTTTTACTTCGAGAGTGTTTTAAAAGGAGAGTTGGGCACAGCCAGGCACGGAAGCAAATTCTTACATCAGAAATAGTTGTTCTACTTTAGCCTGTGAGCTACCTCACATCTGATTTCTTCCTTTCAGGACTCTGTAATCTCAACTTCTTTCAAACCTGGCAGCATGCTTATATTGTTATATGACTTAAGCTGTATATTCGTGTGCAGTTTTTCTTTTACTTCTTTTGCCCTAAGTTCTTTTCATGGGTAAGTCTTATTCAACACATGGAGGTTATGAACCCCTTGAGGGTGGACTATATCTTTTACATAGGCTTATCCCATGGCAGTTTTTTACATATAACAATCAGTATTTGTCACTTGAGTGGTGGCATGTTTGGCCCTCGTTTCTCCTCTGCCAGCAACTTCAGAATGAGTGTCTCTTTTGCAGGGTCTCTCTTTTTGTTTGTGACTAGACGTTTCTTCCTTAAATAAAAGGAAAGGGCTCACAATCTGTTCTAACTCAGCCTTCTCTATGTTCCAGGAATGTGGCAAGCCAGAATAGAAGTATTCACATATGGACATATTTGAAGTTTGTCATGTTTGTGAGTTCAGGGGAAGTTATAATCTTGTCTGTAAATTCTCAATGTAGTCAGCACTGCCTTATTCACAGGATCTGAGAGATGAGGGCAGGGTGAGAACATGATGATGACGAGGGTGATGAGGTTGGGTGGATGATATGCTGTTTTACTAGGTGGATGGTCTCACGTATCCTCTCAGGTAGTCAAATCCAAGGAAACCAAAAAGAAGTAGACACAGCTTGAGATAGAACGTTTATAACGAACGAGGCTTTCTGGAAGCTTCAAGCCCTGTCTAGAAGTTAAGGGGGAACAAACAGGGAGACAGCTGTATCTTCATTTTTTTGCAACTTGAAAATAGGGCAAGCGTGCTTCCCTCGACATCAGCTTTTTCCTCTCAGCAATTTTCCAGACTCTCACTTTTTAATTTGAAAACTAATCTTAGAGTGGGAAGTTTCAGTCCTGGCACACAGGTAACACATAAGCAAATAAGCAAGGCTGAACTTCTCCCTGGGTTTCCAGGTCATTCACTAACCGTTCCAGGCATCTGATTCCAAAGCAAACATGGCGCATATCTATTAGGATCTCCTTGAGACATTTTAGAGTGAGCGCAGATCTGTTGGACAGATTGCAGGCCAAGCCACTAAGGTTTCTGAAGGTGAATGTTTCATTTTTTTAACTTCTACACTCAATTTTTTTTTCCAGAATGGATTTTGCCCCTGGTGATGTTTGAGAGAACTATTTAATGGGAATGCCTGATAGACTTAAACACGGCAGCAATTGTGTGCCCTGTCTACAATTGCTCTTGGGGTACTTACTCTCTAGCCTTATCGGAAATGTCTTATACCTCCAGTGATCATGGGGGCTTTTCTGGCCTCAGTGGTTTCAATTACAATAAAGTGGCATAAAACAATGTGTTTATTGCATAGTGTTTAGATTCATTAAAGAAGCAGCATTCTGAACAGTAAAATATATTCACCATAAAGCCAGGTAAATGCCAATAAGTACAGGAAACACAGGAAAATTCTTTGGGTTGACAACCTTTCTTCATCTTTGCTGGAGGTAAATAAACTCTGTGTGAGCTGACCTACTTAAGTGGATTCTTTTCAAAACTTGTTATGCAAGCAGATACTTGGGAGGCCTGCATGGCTTCATACTCTCCATAAAAACAAACAAACAAACACATACAAAAAAACAAACAAACAAAAACCCCCAAACTCCATCATTAATCGCTGTGGTGGGTGGTATTGTTAGGTACAGTTTTCTTAGTCAAAAGGTGAGACAAAACTCATTTTAATTGCTGTGTTTATTGGCATCTCATGGGTTTATGGCAAATATTCTTCTCAATGTAGAAGTGGTAAGTCTAAAAACAAGTCCCTACTTTTTTTCTCTATCATCCCATCTCACATACAGAAGCTTATCAAGCCACAAGTTCTTATCTTTCAGAGCTCTACTCTCCGTGAGCTGGTCTGCATGAACATGTACTTGCTTAGGCTCATGTTTATGTGACACATGACATTTTCTATGCTGGGGTGGAGTCTAATGCAATGTCAAGTTGCTGTTGGCTGTTAGGTGATTGAATGATTGAATCATTTTTCTCAGTAATGAAATATTCTTTACTGGTTTTGTTTTCTGTGAGTGGGGTTCTTTATTGATGGCTTTTTTTTGTGTGTGTGCTCTTACAGACTTCCCTGGATTTGAGATGAAATGTTTGTTCATGTGTGTTTATGGGCTTTCAAGTTGGACACCATTGTCATACTCTCTCTAGTATAGACATCAGATCTCAGAAAGTCTCTAGAGAAATGAGTAGAGTGGTTCTTGAGGCTCTTTGTAGTAAGATTCCTCCCTTTGTTCTTCCTGCATGTTCATGAATGCTGGTGATGAACCCAGGGTCTTGTACTAACTAAATGCATTCTTTCCTACTGAACCACACCTCCAGATAAAGCATTCTATGTCTTCAATATGGAATCTGTTCACAGTGAGCTGGAATTCTCAACCTTTAGCCGCATATGGAAAACCTGTTTCACCATAAGGGTACCTATGGTGCTTCCAAAACTAGATTGCTTAGGCCACACCTATGCTCAGGTCTTCTTCAGAGGTGTTGGTTCTTTTGGTCTGGAGCACTATTCAGAGGAGTCTTAGGGTCTATCAGATCTGGAAGCAACACTATGAAGCAAATATCAGAGTCAGGGCATTCTTAGAAATGAATTAAGCATGCAGAATTTGTGGAGTTGTTCCAAAATACTTTTAAATGTGGTGAATAAATGACTGAGTAGGGTGGGTGTTGTTTTGTGAGTGAGCATGGGGACCAGCATACAGATGTATAGCACCCATCTAAAATCACTGTTTGTCAGAGAATACATATATCCCTAGCACTGGGTAGCTGAGATTACTGTAGACTGGGCGCTTGCTAGCTAGTCAGTTTAGTTAAACAGTAAGACTGAGAAAAATCTGTATTAAAGCGTAAATTGGTAAAAACATTGAAGAAGACCCTTGATAACAACTTCTGGTTTCTACATATGCCCACATAGAAAAGTGTACCACCCCTACACATCTTGCGCATGTACACACACACACATACACATACATGCATGTACATGTACATGCACATATGCATACATGCATGCATAGACACATACACCTTCTAAATTAAAATTTAAAATTTCTACATATATATTATATTACATATATATATAATTACATATATATTATATATATTATAACATTGAGAAAAATTCAGTCCTTTTCCTTGTAACTATATTTTTTCTAACATGTTTTATTTTTCTGTCTGTATAGATCCCATATGTGTACCACATGAATGCTGGTAGTGCTTAAAGGTTAGAAAAGAACTTTGAATCCCCTGGAACTGGAGTTACAGATGGGGTAGTAGCCACCATTTGGGTGCTGGCAAGTGAACCTGAGTCCTTTGAAAGTACAGTCAGAGCTTGTACTTGTTGAGTCATCTGCGTAGCCCCACTTGTGACCTTTTATAAGGATATCCATCTACAGAATTAGAAACTACTCCAGTGGTTCTCAACCTTCCTGATACTACCACCCTTTAATATAATTTCTTATGATATGGTGATTCCCCAACCATGAAATTATTTTTGTTGATACTTCATAGCTGTGACGTTCCTACTGTTTTGAATTGTAATGTAAGTACTTTTTTGGAAATAGAAGTTTTCCAAAGAGGTCGTGACCTACAGGTTGGGAATGAGTGCATTAGACCATACAGTGCTGTTCTCCTAGCAATCATTGATGAAACAATACCCGATTCAGTTTTGCTCCTTGCCTTGTGGACCAAGTGCTAGTCAGAAGTGGGTCTAGTGACCATTTGAAATTTCATTTGGCAAAATACGTTTGAATTGATTTGGAGGGACACAGATGCTATCTAGAAAAGCGACTTTCGGAATTTGCAGTCCTTGTAAACATCTAGATTCTTATGGCCGAGCACAGAAAACTTGGGCCTTCCTGGGTGACTGGCTGACAGTGCAGTGATTGTTTTTACTCTCAGCAATTCATTATGAAAGAATGGCCGGGCTTGTTTTTCTGGCCCTGAGTTTGCCATAGCCAAGCCCTCGTGGCTGTAGACTAACCCGACTTCCTCACGGCACACACAAAAAACTTTACTGTGTGCATTCTCCCCAATTCTCACCATTTTATTAGACATTAATAAGCATTTTCTCAGAGCTTGGCAGTTTGCAAATGTTTTAAAATTGTTTTTTATTAGAGGCTTATGCAACACACCCGTGGCATTGTTCTGTTTTTAACAGGGCTGCTGTTTTAGTGGGGGTAAATATGAGCAAAAAATGCAAGAGGCAGAGACATTTCAGTGGCGTGCCTCGTTCTTTGCTCTAAATGACAGCAGGAAAGCAAAGGCCTGCCTGCCAAATCATGTTTTCTGTAAACAGCACATATCTCTCTCCATTTAAGTTTCCTTTTGCTTCTGTAAAGAAAACCTCTCAAAAAATTTAACTGATAGTCGACTTGGAAAAGCGAATATTCTATCTTCTAAACGTAAATGGGTCATTTAAACCAGACCTGAAGACATGCAACAGAACTGAAGGAAAAGTAAATACATTGCAATTTTAGTTGGGAATAAATTCCATGGAACCATTTTTTCCAGTTCTCTCACAGGAAAAATTAGTGTAATGATGTAATGGCTTGTGTACTTGCTTTTATCACTTAAAGGATATCTAATGTCCTGAACTGTAAACTCATGATTAAGATCCCAGAGTGCTCATTAGTAGATTCTCCAACAACTCTTTCTTATGAGCAATTCTCTACATTTGGGCTATTTGAACATGCACAGAAACTAACTACCATAATTCCAAATGAGCTGAGGATGCCTGCTCACTATCTCGCCTCCTTTAATCACGTGATTGTGTCTTTTATTGAGCATCTGAACATATGAGTTGAAAGACATAAAAACCACCCTTATTCCTTTCTTTCTTTTTTCCATAATTTGGATGATAACTGTTAGAAACAGAGCCGGCAACAATGAATTAATAAAGGATTTTCTTACATAAAATATTCCTCTAGTGAAATTTATATATGTATAAAAAGCAAAATGGTCTTTCTTCATGCAATCTATAAGTAATTCATGGCTCCTGACTCATTAAAACAATTTCAATAAGATTCAATGATTTGATAAGTGGAGAGAAAGACTCAAATTACATAGAGGTTTAAAATTATAGTTATGACCATATATATTTATTTTCCTTAAAAAATCCCATATTATTTCTACAACTTTAATGCTGAATTTATTTCTTCCCTGGCAGCTTCTTACATTTTTATCTTTTATTTGCAAGATTGGAAAACACACAGCCAGCCACTGGGTGCCCAAAGTCAATTTAAAAGCTCCAACACAGACTTAGTTAAATTAGAAAATACCTGTTTATAATTAATAACTATTTATTTGAGAGAGTTAATGTTCTTATCAATTCACACTGCACCCTCAATTAGGATTTTTCTATTTACTGGTCTCACAGATCAAAAGTAAGCAAATCCATATAGTTTTGAGAAATAAAAATGTAGATGCATGTATTTGTACTTGCATATAGCAGTTTAATTATATGATAAATGGACCAGATGCACCAGAGTAATTTTTGACCAGTTCAATAAAGATGCATGATTTTCACACATGTATTTGTTCATCTTTTCCTACCTTGTGCCAAATATACTTCTATTTACTTCACACATACATTCTAAAAGGATTTTTAGTATTCCTTTCAAAGGATCAATTTCAGAATGATGTAAACAGAGATCAATTTATATTTTAGTGATTTTTTCCTATTGAGCGAGTGATGCTCAGATTGTCAAAGAAGGTAACTCAGAAAAACATGAATAAACTAATCTTTTCTACGTGACTTAGCAGGTTCTGTAAGTAAACGAAATTTAAAATCACTACCAGATGATTTTAGATCAAGTATGTCCCATTGCAAATAATTGTTCTTTCTTCCCACCTCGTTTGGCCCATCTTTCTCCTTTAATTAATATGAATCATCACTTCTGGAGAATAATTGATACTCCTAAGACACTATCTTTTCACAAAACTTTCCTTGAATACTTACTTGCCTTGAACAGATGCCTCAGGTACCTCTGTCTTATTTTATTGTGAGGATTTCTTCATGTAGCCTGGCCTTTCCCAGGTGGTTTTGACTCATGTCTACCGAGATCTGCGGCATGGCATTTTCCTATGGGGCTGAACTTTTGAACTGATATTTTTACAGTATACACTCAAATAAGAGATGACATTTCTTTCCATTTATTTGGATGGGGCCTCAACGAAAGACAAACGAAAGCAAATTCTACCTTGTAGAAAGCTGCTAAATTCACTTAAAATAGCTTTTTTTTATAGTATTTAGGTTGTTCACTGTACAGTTAAAGCAGTGATTTTTAGGTTTGAAGTAGAGTGCTCTCCCAATATCATAAGACCTAATATTTTAATGCATTATTTAAGGACAATAACAATAAAGATATAATTAGTCGTTATTATAGTCAGGTTTACAACACTTCCCTAGCAGTAAATGTATTTGTGATTTTTTACTATCTTTGAAACATGAGTCCAAGAGTGTGAGAGTCAATTCCTTTAGGTCTTTAGAACAAATGTTCATTTTCTAAAGGGTCAAATGTGGAGGATGAATTCACCTGCGGTGATTTACCTGATGGGTGAGATCAAAATGCTAGCTACATGCCTCAGGGACAGAGAACGGAAAAGTATAGCTGAGACCCATCTCATAGCAGTGAATCGACACACACATCAATGGTATTACCCCAGAAAGAAACACACTGAACACTTGTGAAAATTCATTCTCAAGGCATGCACATGCAAACAAAGAGAACCCCAAAGACTCACAGTTCATTTGAATTCACAAGGGAAAATTTTCAGGACGAATGTTGCTTTGACGTTGTCTTACTGATGCAGAGGGAAGCCAAACCTGTTTTTAATTGCAAAACCAAATGGTTTATGCATGGGCTCTGCCATGCTTGTGCGAACATGTTGCTTTTATAGTCCCCTCCCCCTCCTCCAACACGAGACTAGGCTTGCCAACATTGTGTTGGAGCATGGTCACATTTGAAATGAGAAGCCTTGCAGGGATTTTGGGAGGTGGGGGGTGTCGGTGTCAATCTGTCGAGATGTCGCCAGGAGTGGATCTAACTGCCTATCTGTTACCACTTGCTAATTAGGGATTGGAGTGATTATTGTCATAAAGCTTGCCATGCCATGTGCAATAAAATGAATTTTCGGGGTGGGGGGCAGAGAGTGATGTTTAGAGAGGATGGAACAAATTTTAAGAACTTCTAATAATCAGGACATCTCAAAGCCTGGATCTAAAATTGTTTTACTGTTTAATGGCCCAATGAATACACACATTGTTGCATGCATTTTGTTGCTTCAGGCACATTGCTGGAATTCCAGTACAGGAAAATTAAGTAGACTCAGAATCGAGTCCATGGGGAAGTTTATCTTCGAAGGGCCAACAAGAGCCTTTAGGAATATTCTGTTCTTGTTAGAGCCAAGCTGGACAGGAGTAAGAGACAAAACAGAAATTAGCAGTAAAAGGAGCTTCCTTGCTTTTGCAAGGAGCAGAGTGATCACGGCCCAGCCAGACGGGAAGACGTTGTGAGATGAGTCTGTTGAGTTTGTTGTGCTGAAGATTACTTACAGATAACGCAGAGTTAGAAAAGGAGGTCCGTGGTTTGGAAAGGAAATCTGTGTGCTTCTGCCTAGGTTCAGCAAATAAAAGGTTCACCTAAGATGGTTTCAGCTTCTGTGTCTAGTGCTGGAGCCATTGACTCAGTGATTGTCACCATCACCTTATCTCCATGCTGCTCTCATTGGCTGTTCTACACACAGCACACACATACAGAGACACACAGACACACAGACACACAGACACACAGACACACACACACACACACACACACAACATGGCTTTAAATATTAATTTCACAAACATTGAAAACCTGAATATAAATGCAGTACCATTAACTGTCCAAACACTGTATTAAGAATTATAAAGTATAAAAAAAGAATTAACCTCAGTGAATCAAGTTGGTATATCTTTTTTCGATATTATCTTTCCTTCTGGGCTCTTTTGAGGCAGGGTCTTGCTATGTAGCCCTTGCTGGTTTAAAACTTTCTAAGAAACCATCACTAGCCTCAAGCTGGTTATCCTCTTGTATCTGCTCCTGAGTGTTGATATTGCAGGTGTATACAATACCTTGACCATGTCAAAGTTTTCAAATGGCCAAAGATGTTGACATATCTATTTGTTCATCCTCGAGGTAAGGGTTCACCAATTTTTGTGGAAGACAAAAATCCTAAAATGCCTTCTTCTGAGTATTTAGGAAGCTATTGCCACGAGAAGAGCAGGAGCTAGGCTAACCACTCAAGAGATTGGGCTGTTGGACGGAGGGAAACAGATGACAGAGGTATGACCATTTCTACTTATCTGCAACCCTTTTAGAATCAGGCTACAAAGTGTAGTATAATCAAAATTGTCTATTGACACATATCCACATTTAGAAGGATTGGTCTATTCATCTTCTAAAGAGTGAGAATCAAGAACATTCTAGTCCACCACTCAATGCAAACTACTTTTCACTTGTTACAGATGGTTTTTAAATTCTATCAAATCTAATCTAATCTAATTTAATCTAATCTATCTATCTATCTATCTATCTATCTATCTATGATTTTAGAGTCCATATCATCCTTTGAGTCTTATTCCTCAGAGTCGATTATGTAGTTTCAGTGCTTACACTTATAGCAGGTGATTGATAGACTGTTCTGGTCTTCCATTTCACTTGAATGCAGGATACCATGAAAGGAAGAAGTCTGGTGCTGAGGCATGGTTCTTGGGTCGAATTAGATGATTCATTTTAAATTTAGTTCAGTAAGACAATAAAATTGTATCATAGCACTTTCCTCTGTAAATAGAAACCTTGGAGGAAATAATTTTATTTATATATCATATATATTCATGTATAATGTATGAGAGACATAAGGAAGTAGATACTAGGTACAAGAGATGCCATTTAAATTGTAATTACCAGCTACAGGTTTTAGGTATATGGTGATATATGCCATAGGCTCCTGGCTTTTGCCACTCTGGAGAAACTGTAGAAAAGTAGTCAGCATTGAACAAGAGGATCTCTAGAGAATCTTCTGAGGAATCTGGGAAAATAGAAGGGGAGGGAGGTGTAGGAAGTGAAGCAACAGGCAAGATGGTCCAGTGCCTTCAAAGCTGGGGGTGGAAAACTGCTCTTGCCTCCTAAGACACAGACGCTCCCTGGTGAAACAGTGACTCAGGATGTGTGGCAAGGAACCCTAGCTAGAAACACCCTTGCTCTCAGGCACAAAGCACTTCTCAGCCGTTGTCAAATTCAACATCCAGTGTAAAATCAAAACAACTTTGTAAAAATTTCCCTTTCCTCTTCTCCTCTGTCTCCTCTCTCTCTCTCTCTCTCCCTCTCTCTCTCTCTCTCTCTCTCTCTCTCTCTCTCTCTCTCTCTCCCCCCCCTCTTTGTGTGTGTGTGTGTGTGTGTGTGTGTGTGTATGTGTGTGTAAAGAGACTCTCCACTTTATTTCTTTGAGACAGGGTCTCTTACTGAACCAGGAAGTAGCTGATACCCAGGAGCCCCCATAGTTATTATGTACATGCTAAGGATTTGAACTCAGATTCTTATGCTTGCATAGCAAGCACTCTTACCCTCTAAACATTCTCCCATCTTCCAAATACAAGTCATTAAAGAAGCTAGCCTTTCATTCACAGAAGCGAGTACAAGTTCTATTAAACTTTTATTAAAAAGACTACTAAAGATTTTAGTATAAATATAAATACTTTCCCTTCTCCTATGTTCTTATTTAGTTTTTTTTTTAAATCTCTTTCATGTCATTCTAGGTATGTAAGCTTAAACTTTTCAATCATTCATGGATTTTATCATTCATTTTATGATACACAATGGCAATTTTCAATAAAAAGCAGAATATTAGAATTACTCCTACTATGCAAAAGCATCAACATCGTGTGATGTATATCTTGTAGCCTGTGTGTTGATGCATAGAAAATTCTTACCAGAGCAGTGGAAAAGATGTAGATAGCTGTATTTTTTGACAGTGCTGAAGATCAAGCCCAGGCTCTTGCACATGTCCAGCATGTGTTCTACCACGGAGCTACATCTTCCCCTCTGAGTCATTTGTTTTTGTTTTACTTCTGCATACATGCTTACTACACCAACACCATATTTTTTTTTATTGTGTTTTGGAGTCTGGAGAATGCCATGGCTCATGGGTCATGGGTTGTCACAAGAGCACTGTGGGAGTTTTGAGCAACAGGAAGGCAGGAACACTTTGTGGGTATTTTCTCTGCTCGTGAATATTCTCCACTGACCCATTGGATATCACTGAAATGACATCATTTCAAAGATGGAATTGCTCCGAATTTTAAGAGAGCAGCAGCCAAGCTCTAAATCAATAACAGGGTTCTTCTCAGCCAAATGCTGTGTGACTGGCTATACCAAGCCCCTGAACCTGGTCCACTGTCAGCGTGATGTCATCTTTGACAGCAAAGCAAGGGCAAAAGATCAAACAGGAGTTCTGTGCTGTCTGACCCTGAGGGTTCAGCCATCTATCATCTTGCTAAAGACCAGGCCAGGAATACCAAAGTGAGTATTCAAAAGGAAGGATAAATCTCTGCCCACTGCATTTGGATGAACTTGAACAGAAGGCCACCTGGCCACGTACACACTAGGCTCACATCTTTTGTCCCCTCTTTAGATTTTCTGCACTGGGTGGCTTGACTTTTGCTCTTTGATACTGATGGGGCAACGGCTGCATGAAAGTTTATGTTGTTCTTTTCTAGGGATCTAGAAACATGTTACACTCCTTTCCTACACACACACACACACACACACACACCACTGATAATTTTTTTTTCATCCTGGATTAGATTTCAACTCAACTCGTAGTATGTCCTAGCTGATAGAACTAGCCAGCGTGTGTTCCAACAAAATCACTCCGAGGGACAGGTCTCATGTAGGAGGTTCATTAAAAGGGAGGAGAGAGGGGTCGTAGACGCTGCCTCTGGTGGGAGAAAGAGGAAAGAAGGGGGTGGGGGTAGGAAAAATGTGGCTCTTTATAGAGACCATGGTACAGCTACAGTGAGATATGCGACAGAGGCGACAATGGGGATGTGTTGCTCCTGGGCAGCTAATGGTGACATGTATTTTTGTGGCTGGGTTGTCTGATGGTCCCATGGACACCAGATTGGGCTGGCTATAGAGGTTGCCTGATGGTCCCATTGTCCCGAGGCAGGGTTGGCTGTGGAGGTTGCCTGATTGCCAGCACTAGCAAACCTTGGTTTAGCTTCCTTCTGGTTAATCCTGTCTTTTAATTTCACACCTCAGTATCCTGTGTATATTTTTCTGCAGTACTAAAACTCTCAAGTGTTCAAATCTAACTTAAGTTATCCTTGCAAATGCTCATATTTAGTAGGCATTGCTTATTCACTTCTAATGAATAGTCTATTTAAAACACCAGTCTTTCTGTTGTAATTTTCATCTTTGTGATTTGTATTTCGAGAGATCAGTCTACAATATTAATAACAAGACAAATATGAGCTAATATTGGTTACATGTTTACTTTGTATTAAACATGATTTTAAACATTTTTACACATATCAACTCATTTTGATGCCCACAACGATCTTATGAGGTTGGTGTCATTGTTAAAAAATAAACTCTTTTTAATGGCCTGCGTTCTCCAGTCGGGGTGTGAATCCTGATTCAGTTAAATCACTAGCTGGGAGCTTGTAGAACACTCATTGTCTCATGTCTCATTTTTGCTAAAATCGTGTAGTCTGGCAATGCTCATAAAGCACTAAGAGAGATGACACATGCCAAGTGCTTCGAGCAATGCTAGTCAATGGACTCTCTTTTCGTACACGTTAGCAGGTATTATTGCTGTTGTTATTATTGTTTACTAATTTTCTTCCAGGAAGAACTTTATTGTCAGTGGCTCTGTCTTAGCAAAGGCTTTGTACTGTCTTAGCTCATCACCAACCTGTGCTAGTCTGGGATTTTGGTAAAGATTAAGTTACTGACTTAGGAAAGGATTGAGATAGTATTGAGCTTGGAGTCAGTTCTTACCAGTGATCAGCAGTGTTTTATTCCTACAACGTTATTGGTTCTTGGTGAAGTATCTTCCTTTAGTTTTCTTGTTTTTAGTGTTTGTTTTTTGAAATAGTTTGATGTAGCGCAGGCTGGCCTAAAACTCAATATATATATCAGAGTACCCTTGAGCACCCAATTAAGGTTACAGATAAGCAGAACCATACCAAGTTTATGCAGTGTTGGGGACTAAATACCCCAAGGCTTTGTACATGCTAGGCAGATGCTCTACAAACTGAGCTACAGTTCCTGTCTTCTATTATCTTCAAAATAGCAGTACTGTGTGGTATATAGTCCCGAGATCAGTATTTTTCGTCTATCTGACTAGAGCTTGACCTGTGTTTCATCTGTTAGTCCTCCTCATCTGTATTGAATTTCACTGTTATTATTATTGTTGCAGCTGTCACTATCATTACTATGATTGAGACAGGTTCTTCCCATGCACAGGCAGTTCACAAATTCACTATGTAGCTAGGCTGTTCCTCTGTTCATGGTCTTCCTGCCTCTGGTTTTTTTGATGCTGAGATTTCCACCTGTATCTTCCTGGTGTATTTTTGTTTTAACCTGGTATCTCCAAAGACTTTCTCTATCTGTATCAGTGTTGCTATGTGTGCCCAATGGTTAGTCTAATTTTGCAACCAAGAGATGCCCCTGAGCTCTGCTCATGTGGCTTCCATTCCAACAAATGCAAGGGAGGGTGAAGAAATATGCAAGTTAGACACAGGAGAATAAAAGTTAATAGATCAAAGTGCAGTTATTTATAGGTGTATTAACCTTCCTGTTCCCTACAGAGATTCTGCTAACTTTTGTAACTATGAAATACAATGGGTATTGCAAATACTGGCTGGTCACCTCCTTTGTTCATCTAATTGGTTAATTTCTTTCCCCTTTCAATGAAATGAAGAAAAGGCACCTTGGTAGATTATGTCTGTAATGTTTCTTTATATAGTAAGCAGTTTCTTCCTGTCATGTGAATTTCATGGTATATGTACATTATATAGTATATAGTATACATACATTAACTAATAACCTACAATAAACAAATATGGAAATGTGATTTTATTTTTAAGTTCTTCCCTAGGCAATTTGCCAATTTCAATACAGTTTTTCTTGGAATAAAATGGCAAAATAATATTTTGTAATTGGACATAATTTAAGTAAATTATTGTATAGAAAGTAAATTGAATCTAAGAAAATGACAATTGACATATTTCACAACTTGAAATATGGCTTGTGCCCCACAGCAGGTTAATTCTGAGGTAACAACCTCAAGTTATAGGCTGTGCTCATCCACCTCCTCCAACTTGGTCCCTGACTCACCTCTCACTGTTGTAGGGCCTCCTGGGCTCAGGCTTCCCCCTTGAGTCATATAATTGGATGGTGGAAAGTCATTCTTTCCACACCCTCACCTCCATGTCATTCCCAGTATATAAACATCCAATTCATTACAAATGAACTGAAGACTTTATAAGGAGCCTGGTGAAGTGATACAATCTTCACTAAGGACTTGTTTTGAAAATGTATTAACAGCAGCTGGAGGCATGGCTCTGTCAGTGATGTGCGTGTTGTTCAAGCAAGAGGAGCTGAGTTCAGATCCCAGGACCCTCATCACAAGCCGTGCTGTGATCTCCCACTGGCTGTAATATTTGCTGCAAAGGCCTGGCTTAATATTTTTTTTTTGATTCTTTCCCTGAAGAACTAACAAAGGATGCTGAAGTTATCTTTAATAAAATCTAACTTGCTGTTTTCTTTAAACTTTTTTTTTTTACAAAATACAAATTACATTTAGTTGTTAGTTATTTTCAGAATGGACATTTAATTGAATTGACCAATTGAGAATTAAGATTTATTCTCCAGAGAGATCCGAGTAGAGTGTTCCTTATCTTTAGGCCACAAGTTTACGTAGTAATATGAATATATCTGCTGAGAGTCCCTTTCCTGGGCTTAACTACTGCTGGTCCTTGACAACAACAACAACAGCAACAACAACTATAGCAATTCAATTTTGTAGGTGTATAGAGCTTTCTAGTTTGCTGCCTTTTCATGTACATTTTCATTTCCTTCATGTTTGGATTACATAGGTAATAAACCCATTTTGCACTTGACAAATCAGATCTAGAATGTTTAAATGGATTTCCTAGAACCCAAGAGCAGAAATTAAGGGTGTCTTCTACCATGCAGCTTATCTCATGCCTTATGCTTGACCCCTTGTCTGGATGGCTCAAACCTTGCCTGAATTCTAAGCCTGATTCTCTATAACATCTTATTTCCTTCTTTCAGCAGCCAGTTCTAGTCCAGAAAGCCCCACTTGGGAAAAAGACCTCTATCAATTTTGAGGCCTCCCTCTTCAAATACTCTGGACTGTCCTTATGTAACACAAAGACCTTTTTGCAAGGCTAAAGTGTTAGGAAGAAGTAATTACTCAGTATTTTGCCCTGTATGGGATGTGATAGCACCCCCAGCCTGTCCTTGCCAAGCCTCAGGGAGCATCCATTATATAAGAGGAGGGAAGCATGCAAGAACAAAAGGATGGGGAGGAGTCCTTTGCCATTGCACACATGAAAGCATCAGCTTCACCTTCCTTCACAAAACCCAGCCTTTGGGGAGGGACTTTGAAGGTTCCTCACCTCCAGGGGTGTCTTGAGGGTCAGGGTTACAGGGGAGGAGGAAAAGATGAAGCATTCCCACCCCCATCCCCAGTGGTGTGACCATTGATTACTTTCCTATGTTCTCACTGCCACCATCACTCCCATTCTGTGCACTTAGGCAAGCAACCCTAATTAAAGGACATGAAAAGGAAGGGAGATGTTTAGAGAGAAGGGATTTCACTTAGGTAAGAGAGGGTAATGGGAGGCATATATAAATGTGCTATATGCCTGCATGAAATTATCAAAGAATGTTTTCAAAGCTCTAGTGTCTGTTGACCCCTGGCTTGTATAATTCATTTCTTTATTTTATTTTCTTACTATCTTGTTATCTTGAGTTTCCATTCATTAGGTCTCATTCTTCCTTCAGAATACTGAACAAGGGAAGAAATTGTGGATAAGACTAGGTCAGCCGAAGCCATGAGTGAAGGTTGATGCATAGAGATTGAACAGGAAGGGATGTTAAGGAATGGTCACAAGGGTAGCTAAGGAAACTGGGAAAGGATACAGATAGAATGGACATTCCATGGAACACAAGATAAAAAGACGGTAGAGGCAGATGTACAGGTACTGATTCACAGAGGTTTCACATGGAAAAGCAACATAGGTCTTGGTGGTATTCCATTCTTCTAAAGATGTGATTATAGACTAAGGCTGAATGATTTACAAATAGGCCACTCTGAATGTATTTATTTGCTTGCTTACCTATTTGTTTTATGGCCAATACTTCTATGCAGAGTCAGTCGTTTGGTTCCAAATATATTTGCAGTCACTCTGGTATGAACCTTTATTATACACATGTCTCTGCTTGTGCACTCACCTTCTGTTTGACTGTAAGACAGCTGAATGATTCCAGCCACTCTGCAAAACTGTTGCCACTAATGTTCTCCTGGGTTAATGCAAAGGCGATGCCAACTGCTTTCTGGATGCCTCTGTCCAGTGGGCTGTGCATCCTTTAAACAGTTGTGTGGTTTAGATTAGATCTCCCCAGTTTGTTGATGAGAATGTCAGGTCGGACAGAATCAAAGGCTTACAGAAGTCTAGAGAGATTACATCTTCTGCATCCTTTTTATCTACAAGGTCTGCCACTCCATCATAGTGGGAAATTAAATCCGTCTGGCATGATTTGTTCCTTTAAAAGCCCCATTGGTTGCTGCCCAGTCTGTTATGCTCCTGGGTGATTGCAAATTGATCATTCTGATGATTTATCTCAGTGACTCCCCTGGCATTGTGTTTTAGGCTGGCCAATTTTTTTTTCCTGAAGATGGACACTGTGTTTACTCTTTTTTAAAAATTTGAGGATTTTCTCTGGTGCGCAAAACTTTTACTGACTGATGTTTGACAATATATTCTATGATACTCATTTTTATACTGTTATAACTTGTCATTTGGACAAGTTTCAGCAATTGACCAGATTTTTACACCTGTATTAAACTCAGATGCTCTAGTTTTTTATTTTGTCGTTTATCCAACATTCATTGAGAGCCTGAGAGCTTTCAAAATAGGTAGGTAAGCATTGAATTAATAACTGTTGCTATCATTTCTTCTAGGCTCTGCCCCACAGTTACCTGACAACAGCCAGGTATGCCTGACTCACTATAAATAGGGCTCTCCCTCTCCCTCTCCCTCTCCCTCTCCCTCTCCCTCTCCCTCTCCCTCTCCCTCT
>NW_021604604.1:15484507-15488288 GCF_004785775.1 Grammomys surdaster | reverse complement strand
CTCCCTCTTCCTGTCCCCCTCCCTCTCCCCTCCCCTCCCCCTCCCTCTCTCTCTCCCTGTCCCTCTTCCCTCCCACTCTCCCCTGTCTCCTTCCTAAACTCCCCTCCCCATGCCATAAACAAACTCTGTTCCATACTATACTCTTCTTGTGGCTAGTGCCTCAAGGGGAAGGGGTACCTCAGCATGGGCCCACATGTGTACAGTGTCTTACTAAAAGTGCTGTTTTAGGGTGACTCAGATAAAATACCTGGAAGAGGCAGCCTTTTGTGCTGAGGAAAGGTTTCCCAGAGAAGGTGACACTGAAAATGAATTATCTTGGCTGGATACCAGTTAGTAGGTATCAGGGACCATGATGAAGAGAAAGACCTAGAAAAAGCAGAGTTTTTCAAATGAGAGGGAATAGGATTCACAGAAGTACAACCCTGAAAGTGATGTTGGTTGAGTACTGTGGGGACATTTTCAATAATATATAAGCAATGATTTTCTGTATTAGACACTTTAGACTAACTGGATTGTTGGAAAACTGGAGAAATGTTATTGGTGAGCCAGGAGGGGTTGGTCATCAGCAGAACAGATTTGTCCTACTTGAATGAAAAGGGGTGTTTGAGCCCATATTCAGTTCTTTATTGAGTTTTTATTATTCTGATTCATAGTTCCACAACTGTTAACTCAAAATACAAATGTTAACTCAAAATAGATTGCATGTCTGACCTCTATTTAAAAAAAACGTTTTATGTATATTTTCTGTATACCTCTCACAATATGGAATTTAACTGGGAAGCCTTAGAAACACAAGGCAAATATTCTATTATTGTGCTGCACATTTCACTCAGACCCTGGATCTGATTTTAATAGCCACTGAACCTACAAATACTCTAGATGAAAATATAGGATACTTTTTTCACTAGATAGTAAATTAGAGTGATTGAACTGTTCAAATGACATCCCATGGACTGTGGCTTAAGAAACCTTTATTCCTCACAGTTTTAAAGGTAGTCAAATTCAAAATCAAAGCACTAACACATTAGCTGCCTGGTGGAGGTTTTTTTTTTTACTGGCTTATGGTACACACTGTATTGTGTTATATCTTTATGTGATAAAGACAGACAAGGGAAAGGGCTGTGTTCTTTTATAAGACACTAATCCTATTGGTTCAAGCTCTGCCCTTTGACCTCATTAACCTTTATCATTGGCAAATGCAGTCCTATTTGGGGCTAAATATTACACATACACATTTGTAGCAGGTATAGATTAGGCCTTGTCATCTAAGATTAGCCAAAACTTTCTTAGATACTGTTGCAAAAGCATGACTCATAAAAGAAAAAAAATGAGATTCTATTTCATGGAAATTAAAACTTCCTGTATGTTGGGGAAGAAAACTAGCAAGAGAGTTTTAAAAAGCCACATATAAGAAAACAGAGTTTTCAAACCAATATTTGTCAAATGATTTGTGTCTATAATATAATGACTTGAAAACTTAATAAAAAGAAAGCAAACTCTCCAGTACACATACTAGGCAAACATCTTTAACATATATTTCCCCAAAGAAATTCAATCAATGGAAATAAACAGGTGACATGAGCCATTATTATTGATATTCATAAAGTTAAGAGTTAGCTAAGATGTCCTGACTGGATTTCATGAAGTAGATACTATGAAGCAGACTGGTGTTCACAAGGAACCACAAGAGCTCTCGTGAAGGACTGGTCAGAATATGAAATGAAACCAGCACTCCTGAGCAGACTGGCAAAGTTAAAATATACCATTTTTTTTTATTCAACTACATGTAGGTATTTATGCATGAAAACCACAAGCATGTGCCCATACACAGACATCTACACAGTTGTAGCTTTATTTACAATGCTCCAACCCCAAAACAGATTAATTGCTGGACAAAGGATAAACGAATAACAAAATTGTGGCATGTCCACACATGTGATACTTCTCACAAGCAGAGAGAGTGATCTTTTGCCCAGGCAACAACATGGCTAGATCTCAAAATAATTAAAGTGAGTGAAAGAAGCCAGACCAAAGAAAGGCACATTCTGTATGTCTCCATAAATAATAGAAGTCTAGAAGGCAAACTCATATATAGTTAAAAAGAGGTTAGTGCTTGACAAGGGGTCAAAGGTCATGGGGAAGGGTTAGAAGGGTTACCAAAGGGCACAGGGAAACTTGTGGAGTGATGGATATGTTCATTATCTTGACTTTGTGACAGTCTCTTGGGTATTTGCATGTGCCAATACTAATCAAATTTTACATTTTAAGTATGCATATGTTAGTGTGTGTGAATCATACCTTAATAAAGCTATTACACTTGGAATTCTAAATATATGAAATATAAATTTAACATTTATGTTTTTGATTCTTAATAACATGAATTATATAAAAATAAAAATTTTAAAAATGTTTTAAAATTTTTTTATTTACTGGAAATTTTAAATTTGAGAAAATTTAAAGACCTAGATACATACAGGACTATAATCAAGAAACTAAAATATTATTAAAAATGTCAACACTTCCCAGTTCTAATAAAACCACAAACTATGAGCATATGTATGTGCAAGGGGGAAAGAGAAAGGCAGAGAGAGAACAGAGAAAAAGTAGCAGGCAGAAAAAATGGAGACTTTAACTGAATTATAAAAGTAAAAGAAAGATCAGTATAGAAGAAATATATGAATAAGAAACACATAGAGCACTTCCTTTGCAAGTGCCACGTTATGTTTATAAAAGTGGGTGATATAGACTTGTAACAAGAAAAGACAAAAAGATTAGGGTTCACAAATAGATATGTGAATATTTTTCAAACAGCAATGGACTTATTTTAAAAATCTAATAACTTCTTTTTTTTTTTTTTGGTTGGTTTTTCGAGACAGGGTTTCTCTGTGTAGCCCTGGCTGCCCTGGAACTCATTCTGTAGACCAGGCTGTGCTCGAACTCAGAAATCTGCCTGCCTCTGCCTCCCAAGTGCTGGGATTAAAGGCATGAGCCACCAATGCCAGACCTAATAACTTCTATAACTAAAAATAATTCATTTATTTGTGTGTGTGCATGTGTATGTGGGTCAGAAGACAATTTGAGGGAATTTGTTTTCTCCTTCTATCCCTTCTATATTTCTGTCTCCTTTTATCCTTCTATCTCCTTTTATCCTATCTCCTTCTATCCTTCTACTTCTTTATAGCCTAAGGAATAAATTCACTTGTCAAGCTCAGAGACAAGCACATGATGAGCCATTTTACTTGTCAAAAAATTTCTGTGCACCAAAAGGCATCAGAAAGTAAGAATTTATACCATAGAGCAGAGGAAACGTTTTAAGAGCCTATATAATATATAAAAATCAAATCAACAGTGAGCTCTAACAAACCAAATGCACAGAAGATGCATAACAAAGCAGCTAAGTGTCAAAGGACCTTCATCTGGTACTGTTAGAAGTGAAAGTTTGGGGAAGGATTGAGAGATCCAACGAGAATAGAGACTCCTTGGCAAGACCAACAGAGTCAAGTATTTGGATCCTTGAGGACTCCCAGAAACTGAACCACCAACTAAAGAGTGAGCGTGGGCTAGACCTACCCCTGCCCTCATGTAGCAGATATGTAGCTTGGTCTTCATGCAGGTCCCCCAACAACTGGAGCAGGGTCTGACCCTGACTCTGTTGCCTGTCTGTGGATCCTGGTTCCCTAACCTGCCTAATGGGAGAGGATGTGCCTAGCCCTGCAGTGACTTAATGTGCCCAGTGTGTGTGTGTGTGTGTGTGTGTGTGTGTGTGTGTGTGTGTGTGTGT
>NW_021604604.1:15424714-15484497 GCF_004785775.1 Grammomys surdaster | reverse complement strand
TGTGTGTGTGTGTGTGTGTGTGTGTGTGTGTGTGTGTGTGTGTGTGTTACTCAAGGGCTTCCCCGTTCTCAGAGGAGTAGGTGGAGGGAATGAGGGAGGAGCCCTGTGAGAGGGGGGATGGGAGGAGGGGGATGATATTGGGATGTACAGTGAATTAATAAATACATTAATACAAAAAGAAATTAGCCATTATCTTGAAATGGGGATGGAATAAACAAGACAAAACAAAACAAAAAAAACCCCAGCAAGGTGCAGTTCCTAGAGAATAATACTATTGGTTAAAATTAAATTAAAGTCTAAAAGATAAAAAAAAAATGAAAGCATCCAACTGAGCAGTGGACTGAGCAAATATGTTCAGCACTATTAACCATCAAGGAAATGCTGTTTAAGAACACAAAAATGTTACTATTCATCAGAATGGCCTAAATGAAAGCCAGCTCCCAAGGCAAATCACGAGACAATGGAAGTCTGACACATTGATCATGGGAATCAAGTCCATGCAAACTTTTCAGCATGTATTTTGGAATCCTGTGTTAAAATTAAGCCTTTCTGTTTACTATTACCTGCAGTTTTATTTCTTGGTGTAGGCACAATAGAAATGTTTGACATAAGGAAGGTGATTTCTCCATGTTAAAAACCGAACATAGCCCCCCCCCCCCAAATGATGTTATAATAAGTAAAGCCAAGTGAATATATACTGCAGTTCAAACAAAGGAGCTCAGACATTGGTTCAGTGCCACACACATAATGTTGAGCAAAATGGGATGGACTGTAAAATAGGCTTAAGAGGCATTTTATTTATATATAACAACAAATGGTCAAGGCCTTATGAAATAATTTAGTGGTCTGTACATAGGTCTTAGAAGTTAAAAACCAAGAGACGATTGCTAGAAAGAGGCAGAAAATGATTTCCTTTGTGGGTCTAGCAGGAGTCTGGAGTAAGTGATGAGAGAAGAGGGCCAGCAGAGTTGTACCCTTTACAAAGACAATGATAGTTATTTTCTTGAGCATTCCGACATGTACATTGTGATTCAGTTTGATAACTTTTTGAGTTACATTGTCTTTATCTTCAGTATTTGCTCTTTGTGCAATAGGCTTTACTTCCTTTGTTTGTAGAAAAAAAATGATGTGAAAAAGAGGACTTTCGGAGGAAATAACCTTGGTTATTGATTTCTAGGAATTTCTGCTTGTTGCCTAAACTCTCCTCGGCACACTGGCTATTTTCCAGTGCCTTCTGAAACATTACACATCACCTCAGCACTCATTCCTTCATTCTGGCGCACTAAGCACCTTTTATAAAAGTGCAAATACATCTGGTAGTTTGAAGGGCTGTCACCACGAGTCTCCTATTTCTAGATCCCAGAATTCTGTCCAGCAAGTCTACAGTGATTCATTTACATTACGGGTTAAATTGTCTTGCCTGAGCCGGGCAGGAATTTAACTGCCATTTATAACATTGTTTCTGTAGGGATTAAATTCAGATTTCAAAACAAAGTATGGGAATATGATCTATCTGTCATTTGAGGAATGCCTGTACAGGCACTTGCATGATGTAAGGGAGAATGGACAGAAGCTAGATTCTGACTAATGAGGCTCAAGTTTTTTTTTTCTTCCTAGGTAGGCAGTACTTACTGGTAGAAAAGTGTTGCTTTTGCTCTCCACTGGCCTGATTTGAAATGAACTCAGTACCTTAATTTGTAAGTTTGGAAAAAAAATAGCTACATCTAGAAGATGATACCTGGTTCAAATGAGATGAAATACTCCATGAAGATTAGCAATGGAGGCTTACAAATAAGAATAAAGAGATGAAACTAATCATGAGGGCTAGAACAAATTAGTACTATAACATGTTTGACAAAATCTCCCCGAGTCTTTATGATCAGATTCAGATCTTGAGATAGTATGCTAAGCACAAACCCTGTTTACTATTGAACATATATAGCTTTGCCTTGTAAAACTCTGTATAGATTTACACAGTATTTTTCACACATTTAGGTTATAAAGAAGACTGTTCATATAGTTTGAGATTGTAGTAGATCCTGAGAAAGATTTCCAGAGTTTTCTCAGGTATGAAATATTCAGTTATTTCTCTATGGTATCAGTACTTAAAGGAGATGCTACTAATTCTCCAAATCCCTATAAAATTATCTTAAAAATCATATCAGTTAGCAATTCAGTTTGCCCATATTTACAACCATCCGTGTTACGGTAGCTGAGTAATTCCAACCCATGGTTTATGGAACTCCTGATGTGGATATTTTTTCCATGAGTCAAAGCTGTGTGGCTAACATGTCATGCAATTCTACAAACTGTCTGTTAGCTTCCTGACAGTCTAACCCACTTAACAGCCCCAAGACATTCACCAACAGAAATTAAAGCCATATATACCCACTTTTCCCAATAAAACATTCTCTAGGAAGCAAGGACAATAATCACACAACAACAACAAAATACTTAACATTTCCATCACTGTAAAACTTCAAAGATTTATTGTAAATCACCTAAACCCATATATAGGTCACTGAGATGGCTTGTCATTCTACTCTGTTCCACATGGCACAATGATGGGGACAGTAAATTGTGTCTATGAATATCTAAAGGGGTTCCATGCTATATGCAGCCACCAAACCCAGACATTATTTCTGATACCAAGAAGTGGTTGCTGACAGGAGCCTGATAGAGCTGTTTCCTGAGAGGCTCTGTAGAGCCTGACCAATATAGATGCAGATACTCACAGCCAACCATTGGATTGAGCCCTAGGAATTCAATGGAGGAGTAAGCAGAAGGACTGAAGGAGCAGAAGGGGTTTGAATCACCATAGGAAGTACAACAATATCAACCAACCAGACCCCCCAGAGCTACCAGGGACTAGACCACCAACTAAGGAGTACACATGGAGGGACTCATGGCTCCAGTTGATTATGTAGGATTGCTTTATCTTGCATCAGTGGGAGGGGAGGACCTTGGTCCTGTGAAGGCTGGATGCCCCAGTGTAGGGAAATGCTAGGACAATAAGGCAGGTGTGGGTGAGTGGGGGAGCGCCCTCATAGAAGTAGGGGGTGGGGTGAGATAGGGGGGTTTGCAGAGGGGAACTGGGAAGGGGGATAACATTTGAAATATAAATAAATAAAATAACCAATAATTTAAAAATTTATCAGAGACTGAATTTGATTTGTAAGTTGTTGATCTTGTCTGGTCTGCTGAACTCTTTGGACAAACAGAAGAATCAATAGAATATTCCAGTTGGAAATTTTACAGCTGTCTTGGAGAAGCACTTTCTAGAACAGCAGTTCTCAACCTATGGGCTATGTTCCACTTTGGGGTTGCATATCGGATACCTTGCATATCAGATATTTACGTTACAATTCATAACAGTGACAAATTGCAGTTATAAAGTAGCAACTTCAGCATGAGGAACTGTGTTCAAGGCTTGCAGCAGCAGTAAGATTGAGAATCACTGCGCTGGAAAGTCTTGGATGGCTATTTAATTTGTTAGTGAAACTTACATCAGAGGGAGGAGCCTGGCTGTGACTGTTAAATACATAAAAAGGAAAGAACTTATATTTTCTGGAAATCTTCAGTTCTCAGAGTTTTATCTTTTTTATCTCCCAATTTTATTTTCAGAGAAAATACATTCTATTGACTACCTACACTACAGTGTAGCTGATTTTCCCCACCCCAGGTGGGGGCCTTTTGCAAGCATTGAGTTATATCCACAGCCCGAGCTAGTAGGATTTAAGTCATCTCCTTGGAGTTATACCTCCATTCCAATTGGGTACCTTTTAGTCAAAGAAGGAGAAGCCCCTGAAGAATGACTCCCAGGGAGTTGCTTCTTGTAGTTAGGGTTTTGTATCTTTTCTGGAGACTTTTTTTTCTTCCCATTTTTATTCATAGAGATGAAGGAAGAAGAGAAAAAGCACTTCGTTGTGGTCCTATTGTTTCTGGTCCAATAGGGTCAGAAGTGCTTGTAGACAGAAGCATGGCCTGATTTCACAGTGACCCAGAATTAGCCCGACTTCAAAGAACTTCCTCTTTTCTCTGCATGAAGAACTCCTTAAAGCCATCCTTTTTCCTTTTACAAGGTGAATGCTTCAAAGCCCGCGGGAGCGGGAGCGTGTTCCCTTCCCGGTGTTTACCTTCCAGAGGTGAGCAGTTCACAGCCGTCTCTCTGTTTGTACAGTAGAATCTAATCGTTGGCTTGGAGGCAAGGGCTCTCCCCAGCCCTCTTCCACTGTCAGGAGTTTCCCGTGCTCATTTTTCACTTACTGATGCACGAAAGAAACTGTGCCAGGAGCCCCCAAAAAAAGCTGCATTAAATTCCTCTGGAGTATATTTCTGTCAACATTGTGTATCCCTTAAAAAAAGACCTTGACTCTGTTTTCAAAGCTTTCTTTCTGTTTCGCAGGTTACAAAATGTTCTCTGAGTGCTTAGAAATGACAGGCCAAGTGAACTAGTGAGAAAGCACACACCAGTTTTCCCTGAGAACTGTGAGACAAGGTAACAGATTGCCAACCCCAGCACTTGAAGCAGTGCCTCCCACGTAAGGATCAGCCTTTCCAGGCAAGATAACTTTGGGATGCTGTGAAAGATGCGCAGTGTTGTGCTCTGCGGTGCACGAACAGCTAAGAAGGCATCCTGAAATTGCAATGAGATCTGCTAATGCATCCTTTCAGGCCATTTGTAACCTTGTTCCATTTGTTCTAGCAAGCTCTGTGATGCTGAAGACACAGGCTGTGGTTTGGTAGCCTAGAATCTCTTTTGAGAAAAGAACACATTACTTTGTAAGATGTGTGTGTGTGTGTGTGTGTGTGTGTGCGTGTTTTGCATACATGTGTAAATTTTTTTTTTTTTTTTTTTTGGTTTTTCGAGGCAGGGTTTCTCTGTGTAGCCCTGGCTGTCCTGGAACTCACTCTGTAGACCAGGCTGGCCTCGAACTCAGAAATCCACCTGCCTCTGCCTCCCAAGTGCTGGGATTAAAGGCGTGCGCCACCACTGTCCAGCACATGTGTAAAATTTTTAGCTCTTAGATGAGATAAATTTGGAAATAGCTAAGGATCATTTTGAATTAGGTCTTCGTCCAATGAGCACACTGTCATTTTCTGCATTGCCATTCAGTAAAATCAACAGATTACTAAAAATAAATGGTAAGATGTAATAATACCTATATATTCATAGTACAGATATAGACATATGTGTTATGAGATGAGTCATAGCACTGCATTACACCTGTTGTAACCAAATGGAAGCAAACACATTGTAAGCTAATGCTGGGTGGTTTGATTATGAATTACTTCATATATTTATACTACAAAAGAGTCAGTTCCTTTTTTCTTTAGATATGATCTCTTGTAGTCCAGACTGCCTCAAAGTAGATATTTATCTAAACAAGATATCAAAATGACTTTGCACTTCTGATCCTTCTGTTACTTCTGTCTGAATGCAAGGATTATAGGTGTGTGCCAGCACACTGAGTTCATGTAATTCAGGGATCAAAAATCAGAATTTTGTGTACACTAGACAAGCTGACTACCAAAAGATATTAATTCATGTTGTTAAAATGATTCTACTGATTGTAAAGTATGTGTGTGTGTGTGTGTCTGTGGGCGTGCGCACGCGCGTGCATACACGTGCCTATGCATACATTACCTGTGCAGGCTCTGTGATGGAGCTGGTTCTCCTGCAGAGGGAGTTATAGGTGATTATGAACTGCCTTGTGTTGGTGTTAGGAACTGACTGTAAGACCTAAGTAAGAAAAGTAAGTACTCTTAACTGTTGAACCATTTCTTCATCCCTCTAACTAATGTTTAAAAGCCTAGCAAAACTGATTTTCTTTTGCAAAACTGTGTTGTCTCTGAGAAAACACAAGAACATCAACATTATTTTACACGGGGCGACCGTCACTGTGATAGATACAACAGAACAAAACAATAGCTGCATTTTATCAATGGCCTTCTGTGCCCAACTTGGAGTGAGTATGCCTCAGGCAAATGATCTCTAATCAGCAAGGCAGTGTTCAATGTGATCACTAACTACCCCGCTCACAGAGACTGACGTACCGAGAGTAGGCTACTTGCTGGAAGTCACACATGCTGTATGCGGTTGGACTCTGAGGTTTTGATGGCATCAAGAGGCTCATTTTTCAGGGGACAAAGACAAGTATCTGGCACTGTCCTTTCCAGCCTGACTTAGAAGTAACTTTGAACTTGTTCATTTCTCTCCAGTGGTGACTCTCTTTCCAGGTTTGTATGTGCCTTTCCACACCCATGCTCTCTTCCTCAGTCAGAAAAGAAGCTTCTATTGGCTGGTTTGTTTCCTCCTTTCCTCCCTCTTTCCCTACTTCCTTCCCTCCCTTCTTCTCTCCCTCCCTCCCTTCTACTTTCTCTTCTATTATTTTCCTTTTCCGCCCACTCTTTCTTCCTGTTTCTACCTTTCCTACATTTTATTTCCACCTTTTCTCTCTCTCTCCCTCTATCCTTTCCTTCCTTCTTCCCTCCCTCTTTCCTTCTTCTTTTTAAATATGTGTATTTCTATAGGTGTGTATTTCTATAGGTGTGTATTTGTACAGAGGTTCATGTACTCATATGTGAGTGCAGATGGAAGCCAGAGATCAGCCTCAGATGGTCCACAGGCACCCCATCCACCTTAGTACTGCTTGTTTTGTTTTGTTTTTGATGTGGATTTTCTCACTCACCTGGAACTTCTTCAGTTGGTGTAGCTGAAGTTCTAATGATTTACCACCTGCTTCTTGGCAAGTCATGTGATTTCCATATTGTTATTCCATAATTTCTGTGTGTATATTTTTCTCACCATAACCAGAATTTTCTTGAAGTTAAGTGCATATAGTTCCTATATTTGTGCATTTATTGTCGCATAGCATAATGGTAAAGGCAACAGAGAAGATTTAGTGAGTTTGTGGTTCTACCACTTTGAACCCTGTGACCATTTACAAGTCACCAAATCTCATTACATTGTAGCTTTCCCGTTGGGAACCTGTAGCTAATATTACTAGCTACATAGAGTTGTTGTCAAGACTGATTAGCATAACTGTAGCTTCACTTGCTTAAAGACCACTAAAATCATTCAATAAATATTATTACTATTGTTAGCATGAGTGCAGTTATTATTATTCCTGGCGACAGCACAGAAAGCTGTATAATAAACAGACAATAGACACAATTTTCAAAAGGCGTGAGGTATGTTTTTTTTTCTTTGAATTTTGAGACTGAGTCAAGCAGAGAGGAGATTTCAGTCTTCTTGCCTTAGTATCTCAAATGCTGGGATTACAAGCATATGCCACTACATTAGTCACAGTAGAGTGTATGTGTGTGTATGTGTGTGTGTGTGTAGGTCACGGAACAGCCTCAGCTGTCACTGTCTGTGTTTGTTCATGTGGGATTTGGGGATCAAACTCAGGTCCTCGTATTTTTATGACAGACACTTTAGAGACTGAGCCATCATCCTGTCCACTCTATTGTTACATTTACAGAAGTGCTTACATCTATTGTGGCATGAATATTCACGATAGCTATTAAATATTTAAACTTATAATTATATAAGTCACATTATATGCATTTACAAAGTCCAGAGGATTATAGTCTTTCATGCTAGCCACACCAAGAGTGGATAAAATAGAGATAAAGAAGGAAATGAGAATTTCCACAGTAGTATTATAGTTGTTGCTATAACAAGGCAGATTTCATAATCTAGGTATATTGAAAAAATAAACTTCCTAGATCATAAATGAGTGGGGACCTTGAGAGACTGGCAGGATCCTGAGTGATTAGTGGGACCCTGAGTGATGGGTGGCATCCTGAGAGTCTGGGTCTCTTCATACCAGCATGTTCCTCATCTTGGAGAGGCTTGTAGAAAGGAGGTGAGAAAGTCAGTTGGTTTTCCTGCTTGTCTGTTACCCAGCCTGACTCACCTAGAGTCAGAGCATTTGTCTCTTTCAGGGTGATTGTTAGTAAATGATGACTAATGTTCCCAGGCTAATTGGTGATTCCAAAATGTTTTCCAAAGAACTGAGATGCTCTGTTGTGCAAGTCCATGTCCTTAATACCTTATCAGATAAAACCCATGATCTCATCACACTTCTTCCCGACTGGCACTACATGCTTTCCTGGTCAGAACGATTGCACTTTGAATTCTGTCTGTTCAGAAGTCAGATGTGAAGCTGCTTCTTTTTTATTGACACTGAAGTCCATTCTGTTTAGCATGGTAAAAGGATGTAAGAGAAGTTTTTAAACTCTAAGTTCTGTGTGGGTATGTCCTGCCTGTAGCCTACACCTCAGGCTGTGGTCCTTCTGTGACTGGCAGAAGGAAGGTGGCCACTTAAGGTTCCAAACAATGGGCAATGAGGTTGGTCAGTGAGTTGTCACTTGTTACTGAGAAGAGTTAAGTATCTGATGTGCCAAATCTGAGTAACTGGGCCTCACAGGGATAGGCTAATGAGGAAAAGAAGCTCTGGAACCTTGAAGCCTGAGTGTGTCAATAGTCACGGGTTATCTCTCACACTGTCAGTTGGTGAATTCACAGTTTCATCCACTGCTCTTATTGGTGACTAGAACACCAGAAACATAATGTGTGGTGTTTTAGAAAATATCCCTAGTCCATCAGTCAGGAAAAACTCAGTGAAAGCTACTCCCTAAGGAGAAGGAATGTGTTATTCCAGTCAACAGGAGGTAAGTGATTGAATAAACGCTGTGTCACTTTTCAGAATCTACTAAGTGATGGATGGTGTGTATCAGACTGGACCTTCAATTCAGCTAATGTGATCTCACCCAGCTTCAAAGCCAAGGATGTTCCATACCTCCTGGGGACTGCTGAGTGACTTTTTGTGTCTGCAGGCCACGCAACTATCTCTGCCAGACCAGGCCATGTTCTTCCTGGTCTGACTGAATCTTACCATCTCCACCCAGTTTGACTTCATACTCTCTCTCCACCCTTGTCTGACTTGATGCAGATTATTGGTGAAACTTTAATGAGCCATGCTCTGGAGCACCCTCAGAGCTCACTCTTGATGTCCCTTCCATGGCAGTAAGAGTTCCCCTACCCCATTTCTCATTTGAATACATACTTCTCTCCCCTTCACCTGTCTCCTCAGATGCTATCACCTCTGAAAGATCCTCTCAAAATATTCCTTCTGCCCAGTCACAATTTAGACTCTGCCCTTAGATGCTCCTCCAAAGTTTTGTTGATTGTCAGGTCCTCCACGAGCCTTAGAACACTTTGTTAATGGCACATGTGTGAGGAAAACTTCACACTGTCCGTGTATCACAAATGCTAATACACAAAAGAGCTCAACAGATAGGTGCAAATTAGATACAAGAACTTACTTGATTCGTATATGGCTATCCCCATTGTGTGGCTATGAAAACTGGAATGCGCTCATTCCAAAAGACACAGTTAGACTGAAGAAGCGGTTGAATGAAGCTATGGTTTCCTTGAGTGGAATCAATGGCCATTAGCTTTTGGGTACTCACATTCACCTCTAAGTGGAGAGACAGGTGAACACACAAAAATTAGTTAAGGATAAATCAGAGTAATTACTCAGAAAGTTGATCATCATTTTATCATATCATATAAGCAAGCAATGGAAGAACGAATGTGACAAAGATTTTAAAGGTTATATTGACTCTGACCTGTGACACTCCACTTATAAAGTTGAAGAGTCAGTCCAAATGTACAGAGTTGCCCTTGTGAAACGGGAGCACTGCTCCTTGGGTGGCAGCAGGCTTCCACTCTTTCTGATATGCTACTTACCAGTGAGCAATAAGTTGGACATAATAATAAGAATATTGAGACATAGTAAGAATCCCCCTGATTCTTCGAAGTCACCTTGCAGCTGAAACCTGGAGTTTCGCATTAGCATAGGGTGATTTATAGGACCCAGGGTGACTATAAATTGAGAAACTTAGGGATGAATGTAGGGGATGAATACACTCAAGTGGTTATTCATAATTTGGCTTCTCTGCCAACCCCTTTATTCTCAGTAGCCCAAGAATTAGAATTCCTGTTTTCTTTTATGTTATTGTGTCCTATTTTATCTAAAGTCTCTTTCTTCTGGGAATTCAACTATGTCCTGAATCACTACAAAGAAAACCAATATAAACAAATAAATGAAAAAATTATTTGCTCCTTCAAAACTTGTCACTTATTTTTCTATTTAGACAAAATGTGTATAAGACAAACATCTGAAGGAGACATGAGCAACTCTTTGGACACATGAAGATGGCGTTCAAGTTCCTTTTACTTTGGTGCCATTTGTCCTCCTGTTCCAACCTTTTAATGAAACAGAAGTCTGTGGTGGGATATGGAAGTTGTCCAGGGGTGAGTGGAGGGCAAGATTCCAGAAAGTATAGGAAACCCACGTGAGGTCAGGCTTCCCTGGGAACCTGGGACCTTCTTCTCATTCCCCATCACCCTACAGAGAAAATTCTGGGCTGTCAGCAGCATGAAGGATCAGCTAGCAGTGGAGAGAATGTGCCTAATCCTGTGGAGGCTCACTCTCTCAGGATAGAATTTTCTTTAGTCTGTCAGTAGAGGATAGGAGTAATCCACTTCCAAATCTTAGCACCTTTATTTTCTAGATGCTTAAAGAAAGTTTCAGACTTTAACTTTAATTTAATTATACATACATACATACATACATACATACATACATACATACATACACACATATATGAGTATATATATGCTTGCATGCATTTGTACTACATGCATACAGAAGCCTATAGAGGCGAAAAGAGGTGTTTGATCCTCTGGAAGTAGAGCTATAGTTGGTTATGAACCACCATGTAGATTGTGGGAACTGAAGCAGGGTCTTAGCAAAAGCAATAAATGCTCATAATTGCTGAGCTATCTTTTCAGCCTCTAAACTTATAAGATTTTTCATTCCAATGATCAGAATGGCCTAAGAACCTGAGTTTTAAAGATGAAGATAATGGAAATCTGGGTAACTTATTTCCCATAGTTTGGAACACACGGTCTGTCTTGTTTTTGAGATTTCAAAGTGGCTTCGGGGATTAAAATAGTCATATTACTTCATGCTTTTCTTTCATGCATAATGTTGGAGTCTATTAATTATACAATAGCATTTAATTTAAAATACATGCTCAGAACAAAAGGCCCCCTTTTTTGTACATCTAAAGCAGATCTCGCTCATCTCATTGTTGAAAGGTCTCTGGTAATGTTGTTCTTTTTTCTGCAAATAATTGGCATTGCGACATTCCTCTATCTTTAGTTTTTAATAGTTTAATATGATTTTGTACCTGCCCCAGCTTCCCATTTAATCTGCTGCTCCTTGCCATATCAGCCCCCGTTCATAGCAAAGAGTGAGGCTGTTTTTGTTAGATTAGCGTTCTTCTCCTTTCTTTGTATGTTTTAGCTTCCAGCTCTATCTACTTAGTTTTAACAGAGTTGGGAGCAGAAAGTGCCAGAATGTCACCCAATGGGAAAATCAACTCAGGAAAGAAGACCTGGTGCTGAGAATTTGACTATGGAGCACTTTTTCCTTTTTCAAAGCCCATCTGTCACTCAACAGTTGGGTGTTCTTCCCAGGAGTCAGAAGTTCTAGTTTCCCTGACCTCAATGGACAACATCCCTTCCCTTTATATTACAGGTGAATGAGGCTCATTCTCATTTATATTCTTAGATAGACTTGTCCCCAAAGACAACACTGAAAAATATAAAGATGGCCAGTGGTGAGCTGCATCATACAACTAATCCTATGAGCAAGGGGTGGTGGCCCTTTAGATCATGAAGGATCTGTTAACTTTCTCCTAACAGGAAGCACATCTCAGCCTTTGGTTTGAACCCAATTGTCTTTAATCTGGCTGATCGTTTGATGATCAGAGAGCATGACAGGTATAGTTCTTCTTAGGGCTATACAATTTCTGCTATTAGATGAAAAAGTTGTGTGTGCCTAGTTTTTATTCCTTAGGGCTATACAATTTCTGCTATTAGATGAAAAAGTTGTGCCTATGTGCATTTTTATGAGGTCTTTTTTAGACTGTGAGATTTCCTCAGTGAGACAGGATACCAAAAAGACTAAGTGCCATCAATGTCATGATCCAATATGATGGGCTGTAAAAAGTAGTCTCATGTTGGAATGACACTACCTTTCCAAAAATTGAAGCCAATTTCTGCATAAACTTGATTTAAAATGGCAGATTCCTACTGCTTGGGAGGATTACTCTTGTTTTGGAAAGATTAGAATTATTCCCAACCCTCAGAGCTAGGAGGTCATCTATCCTGATGTAGTTTCTACATCAAAACTTGTGGCAAGGTTTTTAGTTGTGGTTAGCTCCTTTATGTTTTTTGCTTTGTTTTTGTTTTGTTTTGTTTGCTTGTTTGTTTTGATTTTTGGTTTTGCTTTATGGGGCTATGGCAGTGCTGAGGACCAAACCACAAAGCTTTATCAGTGCTAAGCAAGACCTCTGCCAGGATTGCCACATCTCCAGGTGTGCCACGTTGTAACTCTCATTTTCCAAAACATTCTTTGACTATTGATTGGATTTTGAGGATGAAGGAAAATGAAAGCAGATGTCTGAAATACAAACTCCATGAGAATTTCTCTACTTCTCCCTTAGTCTACAAAGCCACCGGACACAGGCAGAGAGTCTCTGCTGAAAACCTGCTCCAGTCAGAAGACTAGATAAAAAACTTAGTAAAGGGATCAGTCTTCAGACAGATGTTAAAGGGATGGGAGATTTCAAAGGTCCCTTCAGTTCTTTTGTGTTAGTATCTATTACTCAAGAGTTTACCAAGTTGTACCTGAAGGAACTCATCCAACATGCGCTATAGCATATGTATCATAATAAAACCATTTTGGTTCTGTTTTCTTATCTTTAAAATCAGAACAGTCACACTACCTTTCATATGCAGAAACAGCCTAAGCAAATATTTACTTAGAACATAAGCAGACAAATATGCATTAGAGCTATATTTTTATTATAATTACAGTCATGATTACAGTAAAATTTGCTGAGCAGGAAACTCAGAAACACATACATAGGGAACTTGCATGAATAGTTAACCTTACCTTTATGTTTGCTTATTCCATCTTCATTGAGTTTACATTTCAGAACTTCATCTATTTTATTTATATAGCTGGTGTATGTGTGTATGTATGTGTATGTAAGAATTTTTACATATGTATGGGCACTTGTATCCATAGTGCACACTCAGAGTTAGAGGACAACCTGCAGGAACCTGTTTTCACTTTCTGTCATGCAGGTCCCAGGTTTGATAGCTGGCACCTTTATTCATTGAACCATCTGGCTGGCAGAAATCTAAGTTTAATAATATGCTAGGAATTGAAAGTTAGTTTTTGACTAACTATAAAAATAGCAGGACCATATTAATATTCTTATGTATGTATGCATATGTTCAGGTGTATGTAGGTGTGTGTGTGTGTGTGTGTGTGTGTGCAGGTACACATATGTTTGTATGTATTGGGGGGGGGGCACTGGTCAATCTTGGATCTTCTTTCCCAAGAACCATCTACCTTGTATGATACATGCTTTCTCACTGAGCTTGGACTCACCAGTTACGCTAGTGTGGAGGACTAGTGAGTTCCAGGAATCCACCTGTCTCTACCCAGACATCAGTGGGAATACAACCATGTGCAATTGTGTTGACTTTTGCATGTGGGGTCTGAGAATCAAAATCAAGTCCTTATTCTTGCACAGTATACGAATTTCATGGACCAAGATGTTTCCCCAGCACATAACTTATTCTTTAACTCATCTTCTTTTGGAACATTTTTTTCCTGCATCCTCACTGGATGGCATATTTTAATGGATCCTTTTTTCTTATCTCAAAAAAAAAATTGTATTGGACCTATATATCCTCCAGATTCTATGCTTTAGAGTTAAGATGTTTAAAAGAAACAACCATCCAAATTTGCTAAGTATTTCCTGCTACTGTGGGAGCATTTGTGTCTTTCTGGTGCTGTTTGTGTTAATTAGGGGCCCCATCCATAGAACCTGGGCATTAGCAGGAAGGACACTATTAGTAGGAATTTGGACACACTGAGGACGATCCATTTTAACATGCATTTGTGTGATGTATTGACATGGAGCAATTGGTTATTCACCTGTAGAACCTATGAAGTTAAGGAATACTCATATGGCTTATAAAACAGTATGTTTCTAGTAGGGACTAAATAGTTATGTATGAGAAAGAACATTTGTGGTCACTTGACTTCAGGTAAAATTACAGTTCCATCAATCTTAATGATATGAAATGTGAAATCAGCAAGTACTGTTCCCTCCACAGAATATTATGTTGCATAGAGGTGTATTTAAGGAGCCACACTCTTACCAGAGTGGAAAAGGTGGAAATTAAAACGTCCTAACTACACAGCATCCCATCATCCTTCTGATGGTGATGTCTGTGGTCAGTCCTATTGTGGCCTCCCCCCTTTTGCCCTTGGGCACCCAGCTTGATGAATCACATGCCACTCCTTCTCATCACTGTTGTGGCCATCATTCAAGTTGCTGACATGGCTCTGGATATCTGGATATCTGGGAGAGGCCCAGTCACACATTGTGAGACAATGGTTCCTGTTTGCTTGTTTTGGAGGGAAGAATGGGACGAAGCTAACAATTTGACGGTTGTTTTTAGCCAAGCATTTTGTCTGTTGTGGAAAATTTAGTCATATTATTACCACCAATAAGAAACTAGGCTCTTTTTAAAGTTGTTATTTAAGTTGATAATGGAATGACTAATACCTGGCAATACCTATAGTGAGAAAGTTGCAAGTCAAGAACATCATCAGTCTTTCTTATGAAAATTAGTTTTGGTTGCCATTACATGAAAGTGTGTTAAGATGTTCAATACAGTAGCTATTGGTCTCAGGTAACTACTGAGCACTTGAAATGTGAGGAGTTCAAATCCAGTTGTATTTGTAAGCATAGGCTTTGTTATATATATATCACAGATCTCAATGATTTTTGTGTATTGTAGGCTGAAAGGAAATATTTTGAAGCTATTTTACAGGATTTCATAGACCTCATATAAAAGACAGCTCAGTAATTTCATTTTAGGTTGAAAGAGAAATATTTTGGAAATACTATATAAAACACATTATCAAACTCAATGTCACCAATTTCCTTTTCTCTCTCTGTATGCAGCTATTAGAAAATTTAAATTATACCTGGCATTTGTATTGTATTTCTGCTGGCTAGTGTTCTTTCCACTAAATCACCTGACTGAACAGCTTAGGTTTCCAAGTCAGTGATCTTAGCTGGAGCTTGGACCCCTCATATGTCTCTCATCATGAACACAAGTCAAAATGTTATTTGTATTCTTGAAGCAGGAAAGGAACAAAGCCAAGGACTGCAAGACTTTTTCTTTTGCTGAGAGTTCTTGTCAAATTCCAAATGTCACCTGTTGAATATGCATGTCATCACAAAAATGACTTTTGTGAGAAAAAAAATCTGGAGGCAAAGAAGGCTGTTTTGTGAAGATATGACTTTGGACTGACACAATACCATTAGTTCCTAGCTAAGAGGAGCGCTTGAAGGCAGTGATAAATTGAACATGCATATGGTGTACGTGTGTGTGCATGTGTATATGCATGTGCATATGAAGCCAGAAGGTAAATACTGGTGTTGTTCTTGATGCTGTAAACTGGTTTTGTTTGTTTATTTGTTTGTTGTTGTTGGTTTTTTTTCCCTTGATGCAGGATATCACCCCTTTACCTGAAACTTGCCAATTTGCCTGGGCTGGCAGGCCAGCAAAACTCAGGAACTTGCCTGTCTCAGCCTTTCTCGTGCTGTGACTAAAGGTGTGATAGTAACCATGACATTGAATTTTTTAAAACTGTGAATCCTGGGGAGGAAACTCAGATCCTGGTGCTTGCATGGTGATCATGTTACCCTGTAAACTATTACCCAAGCCCTGTCTGGTTCCATTTATATGAAATGTCCAATAGACAGTGGTTAGTGGTTACCTAAGGGTGAGAGTGGGAAGTTAGAAGGACATAGGAAGTAAAGGATGCATCTTTATGTGTGCTTGATGATGAAAATTGGTTTGAACTTGACTATAAAAACATTTACACAATGATACAAATATGCTAAAGCTATGTGTTCTCTAAAAGGCCAATTTTATGGTATGTTCCTCAGTGAAGATGTTAAAATCAGAAGTGTACTGTTATTTCTACTTTATTGAGTTGATGTCTTGTGAATACATGGTTCAAACAAGGGAACATTGCCTTTAGAGACATAAGATCCTTAGCATGTATAGTAGTTTTAGGTGCTATAAAAGCTAGCCAGTAGAGAGGAAGCTCATGATCAGCACTAACTTGACTTCTATGTGTCCTGTATCACAAGTATGTGGTGTCTTCAGCAATGGGGGTCTTACCATCAAGTTCTGGTTGGCAACTAACCTCAATGCCAATAGTCTGTACTGCTTTGTGAGGTTTTTGGTCATTCCTGATCAAAATTTTCATGGGAGGTATTTGTTATCTAGCATTGGGTTTACTGTTGTACAACCTAAGGCTTCTGCAATGAGCATTACAGTCTGTGCAGGTCAACTCCAATTAAACTTTTACATGAATGAGCTGTCATCCTTCTGTGGGCATTGTTTGTCTGAAGATTGATTCTGCATCCTTCAATATTCTCATTTTTCTTTGTACCCAGTAGGTGACAGGCAAGACTCTTGTCTCTGTCTGAGACAACTTTTAGAAGACACTTTAGCCTTGCCTTTTATAGGGAGGCATCATGACTCAACTACTTTCTCTGCACAGGCTTTCTCTCTTTTCTTTCCACTGCCGTTGATGTTGATCCTAAGGACAATTCCTAATACAAACCTATCTCTCACAGAGGCCATCTTAACACATGGCAGTTGCTATTGTTGTTACTTAAAACATAGTTTAGGTCAATTTTTCTGCACATAGAATTCAATGTGTGTGTTTGTGTGTGTGACGGAAGTCTGATTAAAGAAGAAAAGAACAAGATATTTGTTTAGTTAAGAAACTAAACAAATAGAAAAAAAACCAACCAAAGAGAACGTTTCCAGTGGAAAATAATCATGACAATTGAAACACAATGGATTAAATGAATGATAATTGAGTGCAGCTGAAGAAGGCAAAGGCTAGAAGTCAGATATAAAGAAATAATACAGAATGAAGCACACACAAAGTTAGAAAGTCTTCAGAGGTTAACATAATGAGGACTCAAAAGTTCTTATATATGTCTATGGGGAAAGGGATTCAAAATGAAAAAAAATAATACAGAATAGAAGACAGAAATATAACAAAAACAATGGTTGCTAATTTTAAAAAATGAAAAAATATAAAGCTTTTAAATGCATAAGAACATAAGTTTCCCAAAAGGCATAAAAGCAATTTTGCCATCTCATGGGTAAGGTGCAATCAACCAGCAACAGATCTTAAAGCCACTAGATGGAAAGATCTGTGAAAAGAGGGAACAATTACAATGACAACAGCCATTGAAAAGGCAACAATCAGAAGAACTTCAGAATGACATTGGTCTTGCATGGAGGAGAGGTTACTATTAGTGGAAATGTCTATAAACAAATTTTTTTTTATTGTGTAAGAAAAAGGTAGAATTCAAATATTCTTAGACTGAGATATTACTTATATACCTGTATTAGTCAGGGTTCTCTAGAGTCACAGAACTTATGGAATGTCTCTATAAATTAAGGGAATTTGTTGTGATGACTTATAGTCTGTAGTTCAACTAACCCAATAATGGTTAGCTGTCAATGGGAAGTCTAAGAATCTAGTAGTTGCTAAGTCCCACGAGGCTAGTTGTTTCACCTGGTCTTCTGTAGAAGTAGATTTCAACAGATGTGTTGGCAAGTAAATGCAAGCAGGCAAAGAAGAGCATATATTACTTCTTCCAATGTCCTTATGTATGTAGGTCTCTAACAGATGGTGAGGTACCACCATGCCTGCACCTGGGACTTGTTTTGCCCCAGTATCATCTTGAACTCAGAGATTTCCTAGGATTAAAGATATGTACTACTTTGCCTGGGCCTAAGTTTTTCATGGCCACTATGCCTCAAGATCTTTATGCCAATATCCAGGTCAGAAATTTGTGTCTTCCAGCCTCAAGATTTGGATCACAGGTGACCCCTCCATTCTGCATTGTAGTTCATTCCAGATATAAGCAAGTTGACAACCAGGAGTAGCCAATACAATACCTTACCTATTATTGAGGATGCCTGGAGAAGAGATTTAACTCTGAAGACGATTTGAGTGTTATTCATGTTAAAATCCTTACTAAAAGTATTCATGGACATGTAAATTTAAATAAGAATTAACAATGCTAATAGTAATAATAATAATAAATAATGATTATTATAATGATTTAGGACAGTATCAGCAACAAAGACTTGTAACAGACTTGACTTAGAAAGGTTTAAAATAATTAATAGAATAGAAGGTTTGGAGTCATGGCTCAGTGGTTAAGAGCACTTGCTGTTCGTTCAAAGGATTCAAGCTCAGTTCTTGTGTCTGGCAGCTTACAACCACCATTAAGTACAGCTCCAGGGCATCTGACACTATTTTTTGGCATGATGATCACATGAACACACACACACAAAATCACAGAGAGTGTGTGAGATAAAATGATACATTAAATAAAATAATGACTAGACAAATACACTAAGGTAAAAAGAGAAGAGAATGTAGAAGTAGTTTATTTTGATATACAACCTAGATATCATCACAAATCAGAGAAGAATTGACAGACTAATTAAGAGTGATTCCTGAGAATTCAATTCTCTCGACAAATGAGAATCTGAAGATCTCAATATGAAAATCAGAATGTAAAACTGGGTCTAGAATATATTCATGATATTAGGTAAGGAAATGATGTCTACAACGTGACTTGAAAAGCCAAAACATTTGAATAGTTCTGTGTGCTTCAAGGGTTTAAAAACAAAAACCCTTATTTAAAGAAGAGGGAGTAGGATGGACCTTAAGAATGTAACAAGGAAAATTTAAAGTACAGGAAGGCAACACTCATTCTGAGAGGTATTTTTTAATGTATATGAGTGTTTGCAAGAATGTATGTGTATCCTGTGTGTGCAGTGCCCCCAGAGGCCAAGAGAGGGCATCAGAGCCACCATGTGGATTCTGGAGCCATACTTTGGTTCTCTGCAAAAACAAATGCTCTTAACCACTGAGCAAGCTCCCTAGACACACATTGCATTCTTCTGTATATGCCAAATTGTCACACATTCTAACAGTACTTTCACTTCTAAATAGCTTTTCTCTTTAAAACAAAAGCTGTCATTTAGTTCCCACTCCAAAGACACAAATCCTGCATATTCTGCATTTTGTATTCTGCATAGATTTTTATATTCTTCCACACAAGTTTCCTCTGATAGCTCCTCTTTAGAACACAGCTTCTGATTTACTGATCATTTTCCTCTATAGCCATATTATCATATTTCATGCTTTCTTTTTTGTCATCTGGATTTCTTACTATTTGTTCCCTGAATTGAACTTGATTTATCCTGATGATATCTCTGGCTTTACCAATGCATTTCCTATCTGATCTTTGGCCAATGAACTACTTTTGTCAGGCAGTATGCTCACCAGTAAATCATAATTTAATATAGGAAAGGAATCTCCTATGACATCTACTGAGCATATTTTTTTCCTCCTCATTTAAGTTACAAGGGCTAAATTTAGCAAACAAAGCAACGGTCATTACCCCACTGTTCATTGGCTTTGTTAAAAACTCTCCTTTCTCTTCTGAAGGCAGCTCTGTGATGAAAGATGCTCAGACACTGTTAATACCCTCAGGTCTCTGCTGAGCTGAACTTCAAAGTCTCAAGAGATGTGTTGATGATCTTTGATGACTATGTCGAGTCTTCCTCCATGAATCAGAAGAAGTGGGTAGTAAACCTTAATTATTCCTGGCAGGTTGTTTGCCATAACTTATGTATGTGCGCTGGGAACATGGCATACATCTTAATTTACTTCATCAGAATATATGTATTTATCTCCTTCTCTACTCACTTGGTGTTGCTACCTTGAGGATCTTCTTCAACCCTGTGATATGGCAATCAGTTTCAAAATGGCTCTCAGATGGACTATTAGATAGTCAATGTAGCTATACTTGTAGTATACAAGTATACCATTTCTCTAGAATGTTATAGCAATCCAGAAGAGTAGGAGGTATGATAAATTAGAGAGCACATTTAATACGGAAAACGAGGATTTGGTCTCATTCTTTTATGAGAGCGAGAGAGAGAGAGAGAGAGAGAGAGAGAGAGAGAGAGAGAGAGAGAGAGAGAGAGCAAAATTTGTATGCTAAGTCTTATGTCTTCAGTGCTAAGTTTTCTGGGGTCTCACATATTCTGGCCCTACAGGTATATAATTTAATGGAGATATTTTAATCAAAAGTGTTATTCTAATTAGAAAGTCATTTCTTTTCTCCTTTGTCTCTTTTCTGTTCTAACCCCCAATATTTCTACAGATTCACATCTCTTCTTTGCTCCCTTAGGAACTTTCTCTTTCCAACTTTCCTCTTGAAATCTTTTCTCCCTTCTGGTCTAAGGATCCTGAATTGTCATTAATAATCTGGAGTGATGAAAGGCAAGGTTTAAGTGCTTTACATTGCCTTTTATCAGGAAGATGAGATTGTACTTGCCACTTACAGTATTCCTCCTCACCTTGGGTTTCTAGGAGACAGTCCCATTCTCTGCAGCAGTGCATCTGCTCCTAGTGTCTCTTTGTATTTCTAACTCAACTAATAATTTTTAAGATTTACCCATGACATTCCTTTAACCTTATTTATCCCTGCATGCATAACAAGATCTTCTCCATAGGAGTTCAACCTGGGAAGAAGTTTCACATATCCAGAGAGAATCTTCTTTGAAGTCTGACAGGCTCCGAATATTTCCATAGATATCAGATAGACGATGCCTACAGCATTCATTCATAAAGTCAATCTTGTTCTCATTAATATGGAAGGACAATGGACACTTTAGCTGAGAACAAAAACAGGTTCAGTGTCAATATGAGAGCAGTTTATGCACTCATGAGTGGTTACTTGCTGATGTAACAGAAGTTGAATAGTTAAAATAAACAAAAGGCTGGTATTTCTTTATTGCTTCTGAAGTGACTTCTACTTTAGAAAATTTGAAATATATGGAAAAGTATAAAGATGGGAAAACACCTAAAAGAATCTACATTCTCTCAACAAAAATAATCACATCCTTAATGATATAATAATAACAGTGGGTAATAGAGACAGTTACCTTGATGGCAGGAAACAGTGACTGAGATGAGATATAACACCCATGCTGTGTGGCTGTATTGCTATGCTCTAGTCCTTAGACCGTTTCCTACTAGCAGTTATCAATTACGCGACTACCTCAAGGATCTTACAATCATTGTAGCACCAGGACAGGTACTAGCCACTTACATACATTGTTTTCCTGTTGCGGCCCTTTACAGTAGATATATAGCGTCATCATTCCCATTATTATATAGGGCAACAGCCCATGATCAAGTTTCCACAGCTAGTGAACAGTGTGATTGGGGATTTGAATAGGTCTTTGAACAATCTTTACTCTTGAGCCCCATCATGAGCTTTATCGATTGGCCGAGCTACTTGAATTGAAAGGGGTCTCAGTTGTGGTTTCTGCCACGTTGCTCACTTTATAGAAGGGATAACTCAGAACCAAGAATAAAACAATTTGCCAAAGAAAATAGAAATAGGGAACAGTATTGACTAGCATCCAGATCTCCTGGATCATGGGAAGTGTTCTTTCTACTGAATGGGACTCCAGGTGGAAATGTAGCAGAAATGGGGTTACTAACCACTGGGCAGTTTACAGCAGAGATTTAAAAACCTCAGTGCTGAGGGCCGAACTCATGGCCTGTGCATACTAGGTAGGCCGTCACTGCCACTGAGCTAAACCTCCAGCCTCCATGGGACCTTTATTTTTAAATAAATATTTTATAAGCTACTTGAAGATTATATGAAGTATAGAATTTATAGTTCTCTAGAATATATTTTTAATTACTAAGTGCCTGTACATAGACCACTGTCTTATTGAAACACACCAATCCTGAAATATTTCTTCATTTTAAACATTTGCTTCTATAAAATGTTTGTATGACTGTGTGTGTGTGTGTGTATTCCAACTTTATTTTTTGTTGTTGTGTTTTATATTTGTGATTATTTTGTGAGTCTATATGTGTGTACATGTGTGTTGCATGATGCATATGTGTTTATGTATGTGTATGTTTATATGTATGTCTACACATGTAAAATTCAGAGGGCAACTTTGGGTGTCAGTCCTTGCCTTCTATCTTGTTTGAAACAGTACCTTTTTCTGATTCACTAGTTCATACAACAGGTCAACTGGTTCTGGGTATCTTCTGTCTCCACTTTCTATAGAGGTTCAGGGATTGCAGGAGACTTCAGGGATTCAGGGATCACACCTGCCTTCTACATGGCGTCTGTAGTTTCTAACTCAGGTGTTTATGCTCAGGAAGAGACACATTTACTTTGGAGCTGTCCCTACAACACTTGTTAATATTTTCTTGAGAAGAGGTTTAGATAGAGTATTCAAGGTATCCCTGGCTGTCTTTGACCTTGGTAGAAATCCTTCAGTCATCTGTCTAAGTGCTGAGATTACAGATAGGAGCTACCACATAGCCAGCTTCTGCCTACTCTTCCCTTGCCTTCCCTTCCCTTCTGTTTCATTTTTTTTTTTTTGCAATTGCTTTAAACAATACCCAACATTTAGAATTTATATATAATTTTTAGACAGAGCATGTTAATTAGATATATGTATAATGTGGATGATCAAATCCAGACCACCAGTATAGCTACCCTCTCCTCTTTTCTGGTTCTTCATAAAACGTCCAAGTTGTTATAAGTAATAGTCATTGTAATCTGCTCTATGACTTATTCTTCCATGGAATTGTATTTTGTGACTGTCATCCAGTCTCCCTCTAGCTTCTTTACAAACTCCAGTGATCTTTATTCTACTTTACATTCTTATACTGTCTTTAAAAACCTTTTAGGGAATTGTGCTGACTGATTTTTGTGTCAAGTTGACAGAAGCTGGAGTTATCATAGAGAAAGGAGCCTCCCTTGAGGAAATGTCTCTATGAGATCCAGCTGTAAGGCATTTTCTCAATTAGTGATCAAGGGTGGAAGGGCTCATTGTGGGTGGTACCATCTCTGGGATCGTAGTCTTGAGTTCTATAAGAAACCAAGCTGAGCAAGCCAGGAGAAGCATGCCAGTAAGTAACATCCCTCCATGGCCTCTGTATCAGCTCCTGCTTCCTGAACTGCTTGAGTTCCAGTCCTGACTTCCTTTGGTGATGGACAGCAATGTGGAAGTATAAGCTGAATAAACCCTTTCCTCCCCAACTTGCTTCTTGGTCATGATGTTTTGTGCAGGAAAAGAAACGCTGACTAAGATAGGAATTATTTCACATTATTCTATGAACATCATTTTCAATGCCATTTTTTTTTGAGTCATCCTGCTAGGGAACTTACAGAACAACAACAACAAAAGTCTTATATTTTACTTATTTAAGTATTTTCCCCTCACTATCAGCATTTACTCAGGAAAAGTGAAGTTCTGTCTTTAGGGTTTTAGACTCCCCATTCCAAGAAACTCAAGGCAGCCTCTGAAGCCAAAATTCCAATCCCAATTAAGTCATGAAATAGACTTTTGGCTCCTTAGGTTCAATTGTTAATACACTTCTCATGTACTTGTTATAGATCAAAAAGAATAGAAAATGACCTAAAAACCACGACCCTAACTGAGACAGAAAGCCTTGCTGTGTGCTGAAGGTCATGGGCTTTTAAACTTTGCTCCAGGGAGAGACCCAGGTAAGGTGTCTTTATTCTTTCAATAGCCATCAAAGTCTTTAAATATTTTTCTATGCATTTTCCAATCAACAGTAGCTCCCTGTATGGAAGAGAGGAGTGGAGCTCAAAGGCAAAGGACAAGGCAGTATGGGAAATATTTAAGGTCAAAAGGTTAGCAAGTGTGAGGAGCCAAGAAAAGAATTCCAGGGGAATCATCAATAAGAAACAATGGGTCATGTCTTCTCCTAACAAGGATCCTAGTGGACAAGCACATGTTGGGCAATCTTCCTGTTTTCTTCTTGGATTCTTTAGTCTCAGTCTCTGTCTCCAAACGTTTTACCTATTACTTAATGTATTTCTTTAACTTCATGTGTTCACTGAGGAGTAGGTGAAAGGGCACAAAAGTCTTTGCCACAGTTCTTGCTAGTCAAGCATCAGATAAACAGCTAGATAATCTCATTGGCTTGCCTGTCAACCAAATGAGTATTATTCAATGTAACTATTAAATTTCCTGGGTATATAAAAGAAACATGGTCTTTTTTTCTTTTGTTCCTAGGCATGATTATAGAAGAAAAACACTCCTAGGGTGTTTGAGTCATTTGAATTTCTTGTCTCACTTTCCTTCCACAAAATACAAAGCACCTACTGTTTCAAAATTTCATAGTATTTATTTATTTAAACATGTGCAAATGCCATAGGTATATATGGAGATCAACTTGTAAGAATTGGTTCTCTGCTTCCATTGTTTCCGTCCTGGGGATTGATCTAAAGTACTCAGGTTTGGTAGTAAGTGTTTTTGCTATCTGAAACATTTTACCAACCCCTCTGTGTGTGTGTGTGTGTGTTTAATTAGACATATATTTTTTGGAGGAAATTTTGGAGTCATTGCCTTTTTTGTTTTTAAATTCTGAAGAGCAATCTATGCTTACTTCATCCTCATGTCAGGCATCATACTTGAAGGTCAGACATGTTTTGTAGATGGGAGAGATGACATATGCCAAGCAACGATCAGGGATCAACTTATGCCATCTCCGTGATTTTCAACAAAGAAAAGTCATCTGGCAGTTGATAATCCTTGCCAGTAATTAATTGTTTGCTTTATAGGTCATTTTACTGGACTCATTTTAAACTTAGATCAGTGATGAGAAAACCTCCAATATTACAAACATTAGCAACTCTCAAGGATGTCGGTGGGGGAGCTCCACATTGAAGACCCTGCTGTGTGCTGCTTTTGTCTTCTCCAGTGCCTCTGTCTTATGCGTTTGGCACAAAGCAACACATCATACTTTTCATGCCCCTAGGGTACCAAATGCTACTCTCCACTTTGCATATCTGATGGTGGTTTGGTTTTAAAAAACCTACCAGATCTGTCCTTTCTCCCTATAATGACTTATCAATTCCATTATCATTCAGTTAAGTAGAGGAGCTTACTTAGTTGGCTACACCTCCCCAGGAATTAAAGATAACCATCATCAATAAATATTTATTGAGTGTCCTTTTATGGTTAAGAGACTATACCAGGCACTGTACAAAACCTGATTACAAGCCCACAGCTACTGCCCAAAGCAGCTAGCAATCTAATTACAGATAATCCATAGGAGATAAGCTCTTGCCAGGCAGAGCCACAATGTTCATCAGAGAAATGGAGAGAGAGAGAGAGAGAGAGAGAGAGAGAGAGAGAGAGAGAGAGAGGAGTAAGGAGAGGGAGGATAGTTCACATCATTGGGTTACAATTTGAGATTTCTTCTTCCCTTTTCTTTTGTGTTTGTTTCAAACTGGATTAAGGAAAAGAAATTTGAATTTGAGCAGATACTGAAACTCATGAGGTCTAATGGAGTAATGATTAAATCTAAGACACACTTCATCATTTGTCTCTTCTCCTACCTCATTTGCTTCTTTTGCATCCCTAGTGTCAATCCATAATTAATGCCATTCACAGGAGGAACAAGTGGTCTCCTAAGACCTCTTCAGTGACGGCAAGGTTTATGACCCTTGGTATGCTCCAAGTCACAACAACAGCAGACAGGATCAGGTGTGAAATGAAATATTGAAGTTTAAACAATGATCCTTATGTCTTACAATAGTCATCCAAAAGAAGTAGCCAGACCACTGAATTAGCATCATTTGGACCCTTGTTAGAAATGTTTGCTCAGGTTCCAGTGGGGGTTCAGGGTCCTGGGATTCTAATGAGACTTGCAAGGTTATTCTGAGGTGGACATGGACAGTACTGCTTTGTGTGCTTAGTAACTATAAGAAAATGTGTGTGTGTCCAGGTGCAGATGTATGTGAAGGACAAAGGACAACTTTTCTGCCTCCCCAGTGCATGGGATTGTAAACATGGGTCATTACACTTGACTTTTTTCATGGATCCTTGGGATTGAATTCTGAGCTTCATAGAGGCACTTCACTGATTGATCTGCACCACACAACTCAATACTTCTGTGGAAAATCCATTGTTGCAAATCAGTACAAAAAGCTTCAACCAAAGATGCAGCTTTATCATTCTTGAGTCTACAAGACAAGAAGATTTAGGATATGCACAAGGAAAGATGGAATAAACATGTAGGGTGTGGACAGGCTAAAAGCTTTCTGGAAGCTTTGTTTTCTAGATGGTTTCCAGGTAATTTCAGAAAAACCCTGAGAATCATACAGGAAAGGAAGTAAGAGAAAATGAGAGTGGGGTGGGTGAGTGGGTATTGGCAGCAAAACATACTATTCACACAGAAAATGAAAACATATGTGTGACATGAAATCCTGTGTGTAGTGTTATTATTTTATGTACACAGATTTCATATATATATATATATATATATATATATATATATATATATATATATATATATGACAGTGCAAAGGCCCATGACTCAATTATCCAATGGAAGAATGAAAGGGAGGAGAAGAGAAAGACAAATTCAGGAGAGAGACATAGAAACAGGTCAGGAGTGTGTTAAATGTGTAGACATTTCCCCTCTTCATCCCATCTTTAGAGGCACTGCATAAAATTCTTTACAGTTGTATAATACCTAGAGCCAGGAGTTGACCACAGGTTTGACACTTAACCCAGGAGAATCCTAACATGTAGAATTATTAGGAGAGGCACCACACTGACTTGGATGTGAATATTTAATGTATTTCACAATGATCCTCCTTCCTAGATATGTTCATTATTCTCAGGTAAGGCCACCAGAGATAGAGAGAGAGAGAGAGAGAGAGAGAGAGAGAGAGAGAAGGTGCACTGGCAAAGCTGATCAAGTTTCATGTTTAAACTCTGATGATTTGTGGGAGAACAAGATGGCTCTTGTCAAAGGGGTCCTATGTGAATCTAGGAGTGAAGCTGGTCTATGGTGAATCTATGAACCAGGTTTTGACTCTTTTGTTGGAAAGAGTCTTTTCCTTTCTTTTCCTATCTTTTCCTGGGAAGATGTTTGTAGTGCAGAGAAGGATCTTGCCTTCCCCATATAGGAATGTTGGAGATAGACATAGATTGAAATTGAACTCTTTCATGCAAGAGAGCAGGAATTTGCAACACTTGTCTTGTTCTCTTTGCTATCATTCATGTGGCTACTTCTAACATCAGAAGATTGACAGGAAAACTAACAGGGATACAAAAAAGAGGATGAGAAGCCTCACCCTGGAAAATCCTTCTTGGGAGGGACATGAGTCCTCTTGAATCACCTATAGAGCCCTTTGCAAGGACTTGTGAACTAATGAGCCATTTCTAAGCTGTTTGTGTCTCTCTGATTTTCAAGTTTCTTTTTAAAAATAGCTCCCTAGGAGTAGCTAAGTACTCCAAAAATGTAGGACTTGAATTGATTAAAGACATTCTACTTAGGAATTAGCTAAAATTAAAAAAATATATGTGTTTAATTTCAATTTAAATTAATACCCATATATTATTTAATATGGGTGTTACTCTGATGCTCAACAATTTAATTTTAAAATGAGTGTAAAACCTTCTCCTTCCTAATGTTTTTTACAATGCAATTAAAAAATGAATTCATTTAGCTATAATGTGCATATATATATTCTTTGGTATAATTATGTATATATGCCACAGTTAGCCATTTATAGAATTAACTATGCATAATTTTATAGATTTAACTGCATACAAACATAATATTTAAAAGTCTTATTAATATTAAATATTTACATAAATCTCTATATTCATTAATATTAAAGTGACTACAAAGACAAACAGTGGATATATTGTTTTCAGTTTAGGCTTTGTTGTATTTCAAGGAGATATATTTAAAAGATTTGTTTAATGTAAAATACCCCAGTAAAGTTACTTATTAAAATATAGTACATTGGTTTGTTTGATAAAGAATGATGCAATTTAAAGAAATACTAGCTCATTATGTCCTAATGACAACCATAATTAGAAATGTCTGTCTCTGAATTTCACAAGAATAGAAGAAAAGTTGTTGTTCAGACAGAGCCAAAAGCATGCTCCCCACCCCATCTGAGTAATTTAAACCCAGGCTGAATTGGGAAAAGGACAGGTGTAATTGGCCTAGTCTCTGCTACTTCCAGCCTTACAATTACCATAATAAGGTTGTCTATAGAGAGGTCAGAAGCTAACGGCCAGTTTGGCTGCGTCCTTCTAAGACTGTCATCAGCTAAAGAACAAGGAGTCCATTCGGTCAGATGGAAAAGCTAAATAGTTATTGATAATTGGCCTAATGACAGGAGGATCTGCCAGAAGGCAAGAGACAGAGGGAGGGAGGAACAGTGAAAGACAAGGTAGCAGCAATGACAATGTAAAAATATAGGATGAGTGACTTCAGTGAATTTATAATTACCTTGTACATAAGGCTGGGGGAAGGGCTGTTAGCTATCTAAAGCATTATGTGCATCTAAGTGCATTAAGGGAAATAGACACATAGCGTACCTCTAAGCAGTTCATGAGGAAACAGAGACAAGTACCTGGGACTAGTTATCTAGATTTATCCAAGTGATTCTGGCCATTCTGCAAGTATCTGTGGAACAGAAGACTCTCCTAGGTGTCAAAGCGTGTAGGAGTGATGAAGTTTGTTAATGGAGCACTTTGGGGGAGCATGAGTAGACCGCCAGTCAACAGAACTCCTTTTCAGCTCAGAGTACTCTATTGTAAGGCACAGAGCTTGTGACACTGGAAGCACATAATGAGTTTCACACAGCAGGCTTGATTCTCGAGCTCGAGGATGGGGTCTTACAGATTTGACTCTTATTCTATCTGATTTGCAGGTGCAGGGATCTCTCTAGTCTAAACTAAGAGTCTGCTAACCATATGCCCCTCCTACATTTCCCTGCAGATTGCAATATCTGCTTCCTCCAGCTCAGTCCCCTTGATCAGATCAAAACTTGAAGAGTCTTTTACTGAGCCATCTTCACCAACTCTGTAACCTCTCTCTCCCACTGAGAATGCATTCAGGATCATTCTGCATGATGTTCATTTTTGGGTAACCTCATGGATGAATTGTAGCTTCCATGATAAAATTCTATTTTATGATAACCTTTGGGTGAGCTACCATGGATTTCCTTCAAATTGTGTTTGTGGGGGCAAAGAAGAAAAGGAGATAGATAGCGTGAGGGGGCTCAGCTACTCTGCATTCTGGTTTTGCTGTCTCATCTCTGGAGTGACATCACCTGTGAGAACATTCAGAGAATCTCTCTAAGCATTTTATACAAGACTCAGCTTTACCTTATCTGTAGTTTGGCTTTCCATTACCTGTGGTCAGCTTCAGTCTGACAATTTTCAATGGAAAATTCCAGAAATATCTTGTGAGTTTAAACTGCATGCCTTTCTGAGTAGTGTGATAAAAATCTGACATTGCTGCATATGCAACCTGCTCATTAGCGACCGAGGAACCACCTGGGTTATCAGATCATCTAGGACTGTATCACAGTATTTGTCTTCCAGTGTACTTTTCATGGTCCCCTAACTTGGGCAATTACAGTGTTGACAATTTGGATATGCTAAAGGGACACTATAAAATACTTGTCATAATAGAAAAGGTGCAAGTACAGTAGGACATTTGACAGAAGAGACGCCATGTTCACATAGAGTTTTATACTAAGAATATTTTAGTATGGTTGTTTTATTATTGGTTTTTGTAGTTAAGCTTCTACTATGCCTAACATGTAAAATAATTTCAATAACAAGGATATATGTAGAATAAAATATTATATACTACATAAGGACATTTTAAGTAATAATGGGCTGCATATGGATTGATGGTCTCATGAAATGATATTATCTAATGAGGTTGTAGCTCAATTAGTGTAAGTATACTTTATGATGTTCCTACAACAAATGAATAACCAAATGATACATCTGTCAGAATCTGTGACTCCGAGCAACTGATGCATGGCTATATAGAGCTGGGCATTGCCCATGGATTCAATGGAGGTCTTGAAACATACATTGTACAGATAAGGGAGTATTGCTGTATATTTTATGGTAAATGGTGTCTACAGAGATAAATCTAATACATCATAGGTAGTATGTCATACATCTATATGCATATCTATGTATATGTATATAAATTATATGTATTTATACATACTATGCATACATACCGTTCTATGTGAGATAAAAGGCACTTAGCATATCCATCTATGTATATGGATGCTGGTGAGAGTTACCAAAAGGCAATGCCTTATGTGAGTATGATATTTGAAAGAGATAAGTTAATTAATTTGATTATCAATGAATGATTAATTAATTTATTAGGGATGTATTTCTGGAAGAGGTTGGAAACTTGAGCAAAAAAGATAACATTATGTAAATAAAAATGTGAAGGGCAGGTAAAAGTAGAGGAGGATATAAAGGAGACAAAAAGTTGCATCATAAAAAGACTCATGAAACACATTTAAACTTAAAACTGGACCAAAGACTAACAGAATATCAAAGACAAAGGAATGCTACAATGCATGTGTACTGTCAAAGAAAGAAAGAAGGAAAGAGAGAGAGAGAGAGAGAGAGAGAGAGAGAGAGAGAGAGAGAAAGAGAGAAAGAGGGAAAGAGAGAAAGAGAGAAGGAAGAAACAAAGAAACAAAGAAACAAGAGGACAGAAAGGAAAAGGGGGAGGATAAGGAGGAAGACAAGTAGGAGAAGGAGAAGAGGAGGAGGAAGAGAAGGAGGAGAAAAAGAAGGAGGAGGAGGAGGAGGAGGAGGAGGAAGAACAACAACAACTCTGAGTTCTTTTAATTGTTTTAAAATAGTCTTTCTTCAGTTAAGGCTGGATTTGAACTCACCATTTATTCCATATTTGTTTTGAAATCATTGTGCTTAAGCCTCCTCAAAGCTGGAATTACAATGAAGTACAACCATGTCTGACCAGGAAAAACTGAAATTCAGTAAGTAAAGAACAATTTTGAGTATGTCACTGACCTATACTAAAACACTACTGTGGATTGCCCTGAAGGCTTAATTTAAATGAACCTTTCTCTCTTTTATCTGGCAACTATCTTATGCTGTATCTTATGCTGAGTGTATGGATGATGGGCTTTGGGGAATTTTACGCAGGAGAATGGGAACCAATTAGGTAGGTAATGAATGGCTTGACAAGGGGAGGAGGATATGTGGATCCAAGAAAACTGATTCTAAGTTGGATGAAGAAGTCTTCTTAAATCAAAGCACCCTAATGATTCAGGTCCCATGTCTCTTCTGACTATTGAAGTCACATCTGATTCCCAGTGGCCCACTCCTCCATTAAATGGATTCTTCACTCCTAAGCCTCATTAAAATTGAAACCCACTAGATCATTTACAAGCAGTCATTATTGTAACAACTATCCTGGGTGCAAACTACTGTCAAAGCCTACTTACTCCAAAATAAGGTGGTACCCCTGGACCTGTTAATGCTCACTGTTTGCTCAAAGTCATCTTAAGACTTTTTTCTTAGTAGATGCTGCAAGCACTACAGCTTCTATAAGGTGTATGCCTACACTAAGAGTAAAAATCAAGTTGGCTTGTTCCCCACTGTTAATCTTTATTGACTCACGAATGATCTTTCCTTGTGTATTCCTGTTTAGTTTTACACTGACCTTAGGAAGTGATTTTAATTCTGTAATTTCAGTTCAAAGGAACAAGGACAGCACAGGTAGGTTAGGCACATAGAAGTTAATGGAGCTTATGACAGTTTCAAATTCAATTGTCTAGTGACAAAAACCAGAAATGTGAAATAGATAGACTCAGATAACCTAGTTAGGCTTACCATCCTCATAAGCATCTATCTATAAGATACTTTTAAACATAGGACTTGTAAAAATGGGAAAAATGTTTCATAGCATTTCAATAATGAAGACTAATTCTTCTAAATATAATTTTCATAAATATTATCACATAACCTATAGATGATACTTGTAACCCGATGATAATTTCTGACATGTAAGCTGTATTAGTTACCTGTTTCATTGGAAAGGCACAATACCTGTTAAGAAACTTAAGGGAGGAAAAGCTTATATATCTGAGGAGATACAGTGAGTCATGATGGGGAAGTCATGACACTGGAAGCAAGAAGCCATTGCTCACATTGCCTTTGTAGTCAGCAAGCCAAGACAGTGTGCAGAAAGTAGGACTGGGATGTGCAATCTTAACATCCCAACTGGGCGTGATGATCCATGCCTTTAATGCCAGTACTCTGGAGGCAGAAGCAGATATATCTCTATGAATATGAGCCAGCATATCCTAAAAAGCTAGTTGAAAACTAGCTACAGCTAGACTTTGGTTTGAGAAATTGAAAAAGTCAAAACCAACTACCAAGATCTAAAACCAGTGACTCTTTTCCTTGAACAATGTTTGACCAAAAGTTCTAGAACCTTCCTAAATAGCACAACCAAGTGATCAAGCACACATATTTTTAAAAACATTTAACATTAAGCCACAACATAAATGCAAGTAAACTGCTCACTTAATTCCAAGTGTTTAATTATGAGAAAATAATTGATTGTGATTGACTCCATAAAACTATTTTGTCATGTGTCATCTACAAATATACTCCTTAGACTCTATGTTTGGTAGGATATTTTTTATGACATTTAAAAACCGATACTTGTTTTAATGTTCATTTCTCTTGGATCTTTTTAAATGGAATTTAGTTCTTGAGTACACAACTAATGTCATTAAATACGCTCCTCAGTATTACAGGTGTCCTTAGGACAGGAGACTATAAAGGTACCAGTATTGACTTTATTCTTATAATAGTAAAAACATTAACTAGAGAGAGAAAATGAACTAAAGCCATATTTAAAGCTATATTTTTTTGAAATGTACAAGTTAGTCAATCTATATATTTTGTCTCATGATCAACTAATTAATCAAGTTCAACTAGATGATCAAAATCAGTAGGCCATGGGGAAGTAGTACACCTAGAGGATGAAGCTGTTGTATTAGCTAGTTGTATCATTCCTATGTTCAAGTATTTGATAGAAGCCACATTAAAGCAGAAAGAGAGTCCAGTCTGTGGATGTTTGGATTCATATACTCAAGCTACATAATTCATATATTCAAATGAACATAATGGATCAGGAGAGTGGGCCACAGGACAGTGCTTCATCTTGTTGTTAACAGGAAGTACACAGTATGACAGACAGTGGCCAAGAAGATAAGAGCCTAAGACCCGTTCACTGCCCTTGACCTACTTCCACCAGATAAATCTAATTTCTTAGTTTCTAGACTCTTCCTCTACTAAAAAAAAACCCCACAAACTAAACAAGAAAACAACAAAACAACAACCAAAACCCACCAGAAGCTGGTCAAGTGCTCAATAATAAATGGGCTGATAGTTCATATTCAAGCCATAAAAGTTACTTCAGGCAAAAGCCAAAATCTCATAGTGTCTTCACCTCTCCATCCTTCTGTTGGTAATATAAAATTCTAGTATTTTAAAGTTTACTTTGAAGAAAGTTTTAATTTTTGCTTTTGAAAAGTAACTCATAACTGTTCTTTGAGAAACTGTTGATACTGCTGCCTAAGAGAAAAACGTTGTTGATTTATTTTCCTGGAAGCTATATATATTTGCTTCAACACAAGATTTTATAGGAAGATAAAAGAGAGAGTAACACCTTTATCCATTTTTTAACTGTATGAAGAGCCAAAGAAATAAATAAGAAATGACAACATTCTGTCTGAAAATAAACTTCAAATCTTAAGACTGGAGGATGGTGGTCCCATGTTATTTTAAGCTTACTTAGAAATATAAGTAATTTAATAAGACAGTTTGTTTCTGTTTTCCCTGGACTATACAGGCCTTGCCCTTTCCTTTCCCTCTACCAATTTAGAGGCCAATCGGGGGTCAAATTTGGAAGTCAAGTGCTGGTAATATAAATACGTGTTGCTGGGTAATGTTAAGAGTGGAGTGTGGTCCGTGATCTGCCCTCTGGCTTTTTATTTCTTCATTTTTGGGAGAGAATGTTGATTGAAGTCTTTAAAAGCATTTTAGCCTGGCATGCTTTCAATTTCTCAGTCTGAGCGGGCAATTATCTGGAGGAAAGTAGTTGATTGCATCAATGAAAGGGTTTGCATCTGTGTTTGCCAAGGCATTTTTTTATTAATATGAATTAATTAACTTTGCTAACGTTAAAGGTAGAAGAACAATTATATTAGGCTTAATGGAAGGATCAGGCTGTGCCAGTAGGAGGGTGGATGGCATCATTCAAGATGTGGCTGGAGGGATCAGTGGCACTCACGCTGTTGGTGTCCAGAGATGTTTGAAGTCTTGAAGAACAGTTGAAGAGAAAGTCAGATAGAAGCATGAGTGACCTACCTCAGGTGTTTCCCTATACCTACGCTTCAAATCTATGGGTGAAGCCAAGGTCCCTCTGCAGTTGGAGACCTTGGCAGGATCTCCCCTTGGCTCTCTTTATCCTCTCCCCCGAGCTGTTATAATTTGTGACATGCTCAGAAAACTTATTCTGAGTATTCCTATGTTTCACTCAAATTTTCAAAAGCCATGACTGGAAATGGAATATCTGTGTGTATCATTTTGAAGGAAGAGTTTCTGTATAGATTCTAAAGCACTAGATCCTTTTAGCACTTCATTTTCTTTGGTGGTTTAGCTCAAATTAATCAGAGTTTGCATTTATGTATGAGAATAAACCAATACGAAAAAAATGGGCTGGTTAGAAAACAATGCATGACTGAAAATCTTGGGTTTTAGATCATTGATAAATTATTCAATTCTTGGCAGATAAAGTGAATGTTGACTTTTTTTTTTTGCCTTGTATTCCTGGGGATTAAAGCAGCGATGCACTTCAGTGGACTGTTGGGTAGCTATTTTATATTGCTCAGCCTTTACTTAGGATAGGTATTTCTTAACTTGGACTTGAGAAAGTAAAAAAAAAAAAGATAATGATAATGTACTCTTTTTTTTTAAAAAAAAGAAAAAACACATGGGAGGGTAATTTTACATATCAGTTTTGGGAAATATATATTTGATATCTTCTTTCGTCACAAGGCAGAAATAATTACAAAACACTCTATTTCTTTTAAACTACTTTTGCCAGCTCTCATCACTTGAGGGTTTAGTTCTCAATTGTGTTAAGAAAACCGCAAACTTATCAGTGTTTCATCCAGCCCCTTTCTTATTGTAGGTATAGATCTTGTTCTTTGATTTGATATTTCCTTATGATTAATAGTTCAACGGGTCATACTTCCTGGCTCTGATCTAAACTCTTGCTTGTGGCTCATAGCATTCTTTCTAAAAACTTCTCCAGTCCTTAATCCAGGTTAGCTATATGCAATTTGCAAATTTGTTTTTAAGCAGAGCTCAAACTAATGTCATATTAAGTGAAGATAATTTTTCTCCCATTGATGCCTTGATGCTGAGTTGGGCAACTACAACAATGTCATCAGCTGTCACAGTGGGAAAAGAACTACCCTAGATTAAGAAGCCCATAGAGTTAGAAAAAGCAAGTCTCAAATTCATTTGGAATAAAACAAAACATCCAGGATAGCAAAAACTATTCTCAACAATAAAAGAACTTCTGGGGGAATCACCATTCCTGAACTGAAGCTGTATTATAGAGCAGTAGTGATAAAAACTGTATGGCATTGGTATAGAGACAGGAAGGTAGATCAATGGAATAGAATTGAAGACCCAACTTCAACAACAATCCATGACCTCAGAAAGTGTTTTCATCTGTTTTGAAAGTTCTTTAGTTCTGTGATTATTGTTGTTATAGAGTTATAGAGTCTAAGGGCTACAGTGATTTTCAGATTCTACTCAATCAACCAACATTTTCTCAAGTTTCAAGGCCAGTGGGAAAGAAATGGGAAGGGAAGCTGGATGTAGGTGGTCAGAAGGCAGTTCTCTCTTTTATGATGTAATCATCAAAGTCTTTTCCTTGACCACAGGTTTCTGTCTTCTACATATCCTACAAATTCAACTGGCCAGTGAGGAAAGGACTTGGCTTTCTCTAGCAGGCTTTCTCTCTAGTTGTGTTGAAAGTTCTTGATTATATGAGGTAATTTACATAAAATTTCTCTCTCTCTCCTTTTTCATAAAACCTAATAGCCATTTGGTTAGTTGGTGGAACTCTTTTGGCATACAGATCTGGAATTGGGCCAAGATTCTCCTTGTTTGTAATACATTGGGTTTCTGAATGAAAACAGGAAATGCCAAAACAGATGATGATGGAAACAGCCACAAGCACTATTTTCCAAACATGAATAAAATATCAGTTTAAAACAGTGGGGATTTCCATGACCAAAAACTTTTTTCATTTCCCTAATTCTGTCAAGAATTGTTTTCTCCATCTGGAATGGCTGTATTCCACTGACAGGCACTGGTGAAAGATGAGCAAGAGATAAAGAGATGCCTGGGGAAGGAATCAAGCTAGAGCTCCACCTCCAGGGGAGGTGCCCAGTGCATCAGGTACCATGGGGCTTGATGTGTTTCTTTCTCTGTCTGTCTGTCTGTCTGTCTGTTCTCTCTCTCTCTCTCTCTCTCTCTCTCTCTCTCTCTCTCTCTCTCTCTCTCTCTCTCTCTTTCTCTCTCTCTCTCTCTCTCTTCCCCCTCTGTCTCTGTCGCTGTCTGCCTCTGTGTCTCTGTCTCTCCCCTCCCCCCACGTGTTAATAGTTCCAGTGTCCCACTTATCTTTAGCTTTACTTATATTCATGCCATGGATTTAACTGATAAAGTTTCCACAAGACTGAAGCTGAAGGTAGGACTGGACTTTTGAAGCCAGTTGTGGAAGCCAAAAATTTTTCTTTTGTTTACATCAGCAGTGTAGAGCTTCTATCTGAAAGGATATATTTGTAGTATGAGTATTTTACTTGAACGTTTTTCTCTTTTGAAACAGGATCTTACTGTCATCCATACGGCATTGAAGCTGTGGTGCTCCTGCGATAGTGTCCCTCACATGCATGAGCTACCACTTCTGATAACCTGAGTACTGAAGCTGCCATTCCTTTTTGAAATATTTTCCTTTTCAGATGGAGTGAAAATATGTCCTTTACAAAAGAGATTTCACCACCAAGGAATTTCTGTCCTCCATACTGTCAGAGTGTGATGTCTAAATGGCCTAACATCTTCTAAAACCTACAGTTTGATGATGCAAGAGGAGACAGAGATTGATTCTAAACTGCCATGCAGTTTAGCTTGATGGTTGAAATACGTTCTGAGAGGTGCTATACTTACAACATAAACAAAATAAACATTTCCTTCTATTGGTGCATGCTAAATCTCTGAGTGGAGCTGCAAAGTCCAAAAATGGTGCTATTCATTCTTCATTTCTAAAAAAATAAATAAGCAAAAGGTACTCATTTGTCTAGCAACATTTCTTTTCTCTCTCTCTTTGTCTCCTTGTCTTCCTCCGCTTTTCTATCTCTTCTTTTTTCCTTCCTCCCTTCCTCTCTCTCCCTTCTTTTCCTCTTTCCTTCTTTCCTTCCTTCCCTCCTTCCTTCCTTCCTTCCTCATTTCCTTCCTTCCTTCCTTCCTTCCTTCCTTCCTTCCTTCCTTCTGTTTTGGATCAGTTCTTATGAAGTTCCTATGATGGCCTCAAGTTCAGTCTTACCCTGGGTCTCTTCAGTACTAGGGTCATAGGTGTGTGTCATCATGCTTGGCGACAACATATTTCTTTATTTTATGGGATAGGTGACTGGAATGACCTAACCATATTATTTGGCTAGACAACCGAGGCAAGTGATGTGTTAGTGGATGTGTCAGGAGATCAATCTGTGGTTTTCATTTGTTAGGCTCATAAAATCTCTTTCCCTCATTTTAAGATCACAGGGGCTCAGAGATGAACACAGCAAGGAGGTTATTTGGCCTGTTACTGAGTCAATCGGGTGAAACAATGTTTGTTTGAAAACCCTGTTAAGTGCACACCTCTACATAAATGTCACGTGTTAGTCTCTGTTACCGTTTTTCTGCTAGAGGATACAGTGTGTTCCTAATGGCCAACTCCTGACCTGATCAGATTAATGATAAAACTATCCAGAAAAGCACTGCCCTCTTCATTTCTCTTGCCCTTAGTCATACACTGAGCAGATCATATTCATAGCAAATTTAATGTACTCACTGGCTCAAGTCTAGATAGGAAGAGCTAAAGAGGTAATTACTGTTATATATCATTAAATTAATATTGAAACATGTGCTCTGTTAAATGGCAGAATTCTGAGAGGATTCACCTGCCCTATAATTGAGAAATGACTTAGATTAGACTCATCTCTAACAACCCAATAGCACATTCTCTCTAAATCGAATAAGATATGACAATTCATTTATACTTCATGTTACTACTAGGTAATATGGAGGCTCAGCCTTGTACCTAAGGATTCTTTCTTGTTCTGCTTCCATGTTTTGAGAAAGAAGATCAGAAAAATGCATTATTGAAGAAAAAGTGTAATCAATAAAGAGCATCAAGTGATCATATAACTTAAGCACATTGACCATAAAAAGTATTTGTTTTTTTTTACTAATAACTGTTGAAATAAATATGACTAATGTCTGCTGTATTGATGTCAATGATACATGAATTCTTTGTTGTAAAAGACAGAAAGTGTGATGTTTTTATTTGCCATTGACTTGAATTTCAAGTAAAAATATGGATGCTCCAGTGGCGCAGTTGCTTAGTGCTCGGTACTTACAGAACAGTGTGTGTGCGCGAGAGTGATGCTGAGATTGTGTGTTCAAGTAACAAATATTTAGATCCCATAGGGACATGCTCCTATAAATAAGAAAATGCCATATCAGCAAGTAATTTGTAATTTGGCATAATGAGAGGGAGACAGAACATATATAATGAAACATATGGAAAGAGCAACCAATTAGTGGTGATCTGTATATGACTTGGGAACGCGGGAGACTGGAGATTCCACATATATGAATTCTACAGATTTCTAAATAACAAATAGGGATGTTATTTGTCACCTTGTTTTCAAGTTACATGAGTGAAGAAGCTTCAGATAAACGTAGGACAACCTGGCTCAAGTCTGTCTTGAAGAACACAGAGGTGAGAGATTGTTCAGCCTAAAATCAGGAATTATCTCTGGTTTAAGTCAAAAGGGAAAAAGTGACATTTTTGAGGGTGCCTGACACCTCTCTTACCTCTCTGTGTCTGACATGACAACATGGGTCATCTATAATCTTGTCATAATGTCCTATTCTTCACCCAGAATATTTTTCTGTTCTCTCTTCTTAAAACCAATGATTATTAATGTTAATTTAGTGATTTTTTTCCCTTGTTATGTTCCCTGTAAGCACACGCTGCTTCTTTGCTCAGGGTGTTTGTCACCCTTCACACACTTGTCACTGGCTTGTATCACTCAGCAGCCCGGAAACTTGATGACACCAGGGCCTATGCCTGTTTCCTAATTTCTTTACTATTCTGAGTCATATTTCCCCTCTCCTAGGGGAGCTCCTCACCTCCTCTTCTTCATGCTGTCAGTTTTCCAGGTCAATAAGGCTGTCTCTGAAATCCTACTTACATGAGACTTAGTCAAAAATCTCCCCTACACGCTTCAGAAGCCATTTTCTACGTTTAGTTCCTCAGTGCTGGGTCAGTTGTCCTGCTAGCTTCTTTTCTGACTCTGTGTTAAACTGTGCATCGTTATGCTAGATCACAAAAGTAGATCATGTAGGACTATGAAATGCACATCTTAATTCATTTTCTAGAACTTTCTAGGGAAATGATACTTATTTAGATTATTCTCAAAAAGAATTGACTTTAAAAGGGTTTTAACTATTTATTTATTTATTTATTTATTTATGAGTGTGTGTGTGTGTGTGTGTGTGTGTGTGTGAGAATGTGTGTATGTACACATGAATGTAAGAACCTGAAGAGGCTAGGAATAGATGTTAGGCCTCCCAGAGCTGGAGTTACTGGTACTTGAGAGAGACCCTATGTGGGAACAGAACTCTAGTCTTCTGAAAGAGCCTTCAGAGCTCTTAACTACTGATCTACCTCTCTAGACCCTTGATTTATTTTATTCGTAAAAGTATGTGATATGGTGAGGCCTCATGAAGCAACTCCCAATAAAATTCAAAAGAAAAACAGTGAATTTTTCTTTTTGAGAAACAAATAATGGAAAACATAAAGAACAAAACTAGATCCTACCACCACGATGATGCCTTAACATTGCTCCCTGTGACCATTTCTGTGATATGAGGGTCACAGAATGGAAGATAAATATTACCAGTCTTGACAAAGGGGCACAGAAGAGTTCAGACATCTCGATGTCATTTTATAGTAATGGGAGCATGGAACAGGCTATTTTGAAAATGGATGTTTCTTTGAAGTAGGAAAAATCTACTAAACTTTGGATTTGTTTCTAAAAAGATATTGATACTTATTGTGTCATTAAAGATTTAAAAATAGTTGTGAGACTAAATCAAGAGTGGTGTTATTTTATGATTATCTTACATCTGTCTTAGAACATATTAAGGAATCACTTTTAAGATTTCTTGACTTTGTTGTATCATTTACCACATTGTACCTTATTACATATATGTGGATATTTAATATTTATATAAACTGTGCAATTGCAATTTAAAAAATTTATTTATATACTTGGTTTTTATTTAACGTATGTTTGTGTGCCTGAATGCATACTTGTATATGCATGTGTGCTTAAGTCTACATACATGCATCTGGTATGTGTATGCATGCTGGCCCATGCATACATCTTGTATACTTCTGGAGGTCAGAGGATAAACTGTGGGAATCGATTCTTTCCTTCTGCTAGGTGATTCTTAGTGGCAAACCATTTTGATAACCCTGCAGTTAAATTTACCAAAGTATAAAGCCTTAAACTGTATGTGTGTGTGTTTATAGAGAGACAGAGACACAGAGACAGAGAGATAAAGACACAGAGACACAGAGACATGGAGACAGAAAGACAGAGAAAGAGAAGCAATGGGAAGAGGTGGATGCATTGTAAGTACTTTTTTTTAAACATCTTAACTTGGATAAAGGCTGTGATCCTGGTTTCACTAGCAGAGCAGAGAAAGAATGAGTGATTTTAGAAAGCATTTTCTTTCCTTGAACCAAAATAAGTCAAGGTTAGCCCAAGAAGACTCTGATTCTATGACTTCCTTCTATCTACACGGACTTTAATTTTCCTTTGCTCTATGGGAATATAAAGCATAGTGAAATTAGTTCTAACAAGAGACTTACAAGCATGTTATTGAATGACATGAAGAGTTGGCTTGGTTTTTGTTCTCGGGACTTATCATATTTTAATATTGGATTAATATTCCTGCTCAATATTTTATTATTTCCTTTTGCAGTAGGAAGGTATATCTTGAAAAATAAATAAATAAGTAAAATAATGTCTATATAAATATAGATTCTAATTCATTAATAACTTGTTTCCAGCTCTTTTTCTCTCATATGTTTCCACAGTACAGTGATATCAGTGCCCAACAGTGTCTTTAGCTAAGGGATGCTACCTGTGAGACCAATTAGAAAGCAAGGCTATATATTCATAAATAGCCTAATATAAGCAATATTAATGTAAATGTATACTTATCTAAGATCACAATCTAGAAACAATAGAAACCATGAGTACAATTGAGGTTATTTCTCTATAGTGGCCATATATAATATTTGCTAGTGTACAAAAGCTATATATTTCTCGAGGATTTCAAAAAAAATTTCCCCATGCATTGCCATCATCCCAGCAAAGGAAGAAAGCTTGAAGCTGTGAAGGACTTCCATGCCCTCGAGAGCAGCAGCATACAAATTCCTTCCAGCAAGCTTTTCTCACCTATCAATAGTCTTGCTGTGTATCACTCACCAGGAACATTTTCTCCATGCTTGATTTCTCAAGTTGATCCAAAGGGATGACATTGAGCTTCGTTCTGACTCCCGTGCTTCATAGTTGTCCTTACATGAGAAGCAGGAAGAGAGAGAAACTGTATTCTCAGAGTATACATGTACAACACGAGTCTCGTTATCTTAGATTTCCTTTTAAGAAGCACGTATTTCTGATTTCCTTGGCTTTACTTTCCATGCTTACGTCTTAATTTGTGCATTTATATATTTTGCCTATATATGTGGTTGGGTATGTGTGTGCACATGCATGTGCGTGTGTCTTGGTACATACATGGAGATAAGAGGATAACTTTCAGTAGTTGGTGCTGTCTTTCTACCACGTGGATTCTGAAGTTTGAACTCAGGTAGTTTAGTTACTGTTGCAAGTGCCTTAACCCACTGAACAGCTCCGTGATCATTTTTTAGTTTAAAGAATATAGAGAAACATTCCCACTCTTGTGATAGCACTCCCAGAGCTGTTTATTCACAGCTCGTACAGTCCTCAAAGTATCTTTGGTCTCCTCCTAAGCTTTCAACAGGACCATTTTCCTTTCCATTACTGTTGTCAAATATCCATCCATGTAGGTTCCTGGAGCCAAACTTGTGCCTCAGAAACATATTAGGCACTCTTCATTGTGAAAATCTTTTTTTTTTGTTTTGTCTTGTTTTGTTTTTTTTAGATTTATTTATGTATTATGCATATAGCATTCTACCTGTATGTATGTCTGCAGGCCAGAAGAGGGCATTGAATCCCATTACAGATGGTTGTGAGCCACCATGTGGTTGCTGGGAATTGAACTCAGGACCTCTGGAAGAATAGCCAGTGATCTTATTCACTGAGCCATCTCTCCAGCCCCTTAGGCACTCTTCATATCAGGGAACTGTTACCAATTATATTTTCTTTCTTTCTTTCTTTCTTCCTTCCTTCCTTCCTTCCTTCCTTCCTTCCTTTCTTTCTTTCTTTTTTCTTTCTTTTTTTTCTTTTTTTAAATTAAATTAAATTTTTTTTTTGAGACAGGTTTTCTCTATATAGCACTGGTTGTCCTGGAACTCACTCTGAAGACCAGACTGGCCTGGAACTCAGAAATCCACCTGCCTCTGCCTCCCAAATGCTGGGATTAAAGGCGTGTGCCACCACTGCCCGGCACCAATTATATTTTCTTATTCAAATTTGCAAATATATCTTGGTCTCACAGGGTAGTAAGATGCTTAGATATATACACAAAGAGGCACAAGAAGAATACATGTTTTGGAGTTATTTAACAACCCTGAAATAATAAAAATTATTAAAGAGGAGGTGGTCTCCCCAGTTAATAGCCCCATACTCCTCTTAAGGAAAATCGTATTTGGTTCCCAGCTCCAGTACTGAAGGCTCACAACTGCCTATAATTCCACCTGTAGGTAGAATCTAATAATCTTTTTGACTTCCAGGGATACCCACATGCATGAAGCATATATTTCCACAAACACATAAAGATCACATTTAAAAATCCTAGAAATAATTTAACAGTACAGCAACAAATATGCTTATCAAATGACGAGTTTGTTATGGAATATTATGTGTTTAGTAAAATAATAATGAAGAATTATACATATACACTAAAGTATAATAGTTGGTAAAGCATATAGAGTTTTCTGATTATAACTTTGCAAAAGAGTTTGTTTTCAGGCAGGGTGGTTTGTGTTTCTCTTTGCTCTGAGGAGGCCACGTGGGCTGGTGAAGTCAAGTCATGCCTCGAGTATTCTCCTGAATAACAGACATTGACTTCTTTCCACTAATGAGGGCTTTACCGAGAGGCAACTTGGATTATTCTTCACAGAAGTCCCCTCAAGCTTTCTAGATATAGAATGAACAGGACACCAAATTCAACCAATTAAAAATCCATTATATAGAGAATAAAAACTATATGAAATTCAATGTTGAATCTGAAGGTGGTGTGGTAAAAGCAATGCCCTTACAAATGAAACATGTATCACAGAGCAAGCTGGTGGAAAGAACAGAGCCAAATCAGCCTGCTGGGGCTGATGCCTCGTCACACATTCATTTTTTTCCTTGCACGGTCGAATATGGCCAAAGAGAATGTCTTCTCCAGTTTCTGGCAAGGGACTGCTATGAACTATCACCAGCTTTAGCAATGGGGACTTTCTGTTCTATCGTTATATACATACAAAAATGTAAGATTGGGCAAGCCGATAAACCTTTTGTGTACATAATTAATAACTCACACTTGAATTTCTGTATCTCATTAGAGGTAGTTGTCTCACCTTTAACTAGAGAAGACAAGCTTTATTTTTGTAGTGCTCTGCCCTATTATGTTCAACAATAATAATTCACAGTGACAGATGTAATCCACCAAACTCATTATTTTCAACCTCGATCCATTTATTTTGCATTACCAATACAGTGTTGATGCCTATCGTTCCCTGGACTGGAGTGCTTGATGAAATGTTTTATTGCAATATGTCAGAGTCTAAATAATTAACGGCAGGAGTAAGGCTGAAGCCTTCCAAAAGTTACTGTGTGCATTATAAAGTGTGTAATGTACCCTGAACTCAGAAGATCAGGTCTTAGAGATGTGGTTTTGATAAGACGGTTATTTTTGGGTTAAGAATGGAGCATATCTTTTATAGAGAATCACGTCTCTTTGAAGATTCAATATATGGATATATTTATACATGCTCATATTCTCAGTTTATCAAGGAGAAAGGCAAACACGTTTGGGATCGTTTTTCTTTGGGGGAGCTAAAAACTGCTGTAAAAAATAACACTCATAATTTAACATATTGTCCTATAAAAACAGTATGTTTCTATGATTTATATTCCATCAAATTTCTGGGGTGGAACAGAAGGACATTGTCATCTGATAGGCCAAGTAGGGCTGTGTGACTTTTCTTTGACTTTAAAGGAATTGTGGGGAAGTCTGAATTGCAGCTATTCAACCTTGAAGGGAGAGAAACTAAATGAAACACCTGTTTTTCTGATTACTGTGCCACAAGGCCTTTTAATTAGTTTGTGGAAATAGAAGTTTTAGTTTATTGAAGCATATGGTTATTTTCCCCCAAGAAAATGGACATGTGACTACACACCATTAATTTGTGATTATTATTAAACTAAGAAGGCAATTTAAGTGATTGTATATTAATAGATGTATTTTCTAGACTAGAAAAGAGCTGGCGAATAAAACGGGAGAAAATTTCACATAAAAATTCTAGTCTTTGACAGTAGTGCTTTTGGATGTCTCCGTCATGGAGCTCAGAGGGTCAGTGAGCTGCTCTGAATGAAAACGCCAAACGTATTTTATGGATATTTTCTCTCTTAATCACATGAAACTCCTCTTTCAAGACTGTAGAGAGTAAGCTAGTATGAAAAACAACGGAAGTGTAATGAAAATGGCCAGCGTCTTCAGCATGGCGAATTTCCTCCGTACCTCCGTTATTTTCAGTGTGCGGAAATGGAAAAGTCTTCTTAAAATGTGTTAAGGGACAAATTAAAAGCAATCCACTGAATTGTCAAGAAATCCTTTCATTAGTTAAATGTCATCGTAAGATCACCTAAACGTCTTCTAGTCTGCCTGTCATGATAGAGGAGAGAAACATTTGGTTTGCTTCTGGTCGGTTCCTCGACGCTCCTTGGACACAGTGCTGAGAAAGAGGTCTCTGTGGGGCAACTAGCCTACCTAGTATTTAGTTCTGACACCCGAGCGCCGACAAATCACAGTTGTGAGTTAAGATCAGGGAGCCTCGACCTGGGTATGAGACGAATGAGCTCAGCCACTTTCATGATCACAGCTTGCCTTGTGTCCTCTTCCTGGCCAGGTCACTCTTTACTCGGTGCGAGCAGCTGACAAGGACTTAATCAATTAGAAGGGTTTTGTTGAATGACTCCATGGTAATGAATCAAACAAGCATGTGTAATCATTTAAATGTAAAGAAAGACCCCACACCAGAGGCATGTTGGGTAAAAAAATCAAGAGAAACTACAAATAAACAAGTGTTCACAGAGGCAGATGTGACTCAACGGTTGTGAAATGTGAATTTCTCTCACTGTTTATATCTAAATACGAAGCATACCTGGCAACGGCATGGGATGGAACATGCCTTCTCATTTTGCCACATAATTTACACCCTGTATTTGGCTGACAGCGCCGATTTCAAAATCGGACTGCAATACGAGAGCAGAGCAAACGGATTTCCACACCTATGGCATGAGGCTGGGTTTGTTTTGATTAAAGTCATAATTGTGATCCAATTTCATAATGTTGATCACAATTTCATCCCCCGTGCCTAGAAGGAGAGGAAAATATACGAGGGGGTACAACAAAGTGCAAACTCATTAAGAAATGTCTGCGAGACATTGTGATCATTACAGTGCAGGCAGAGGCATGGTGGTGTGTTTAATTACAAGAAGTTTTGTGAAACATTAGTGACCTTTGCCCTGATGGTGCAAACTTGGGCAACATATTGTTTTCAAGCTCATATTTAATGGGGTATTTTGAATGGATCAAGTAGAAAAATATCAGGATAGTATATGCCCTGCATGCTGTTTTGCCGAGGAAAAGATATTACTCTAAGAAGAAAAACTCTACCATAGCAATAATTTTTTTTAAAAAATTTGTTTAATTTTTGAATTAGCAAGCAAAGTAGTAGGTTTCATTATAACAGTTTTTATAGATGAGTTGTTTTCCTCTCTTCAGTCTTTTAATAGCAAAGTTAATGTGTTTGTGATTAGGTGTTTAGAAAAATTGAGACATTTTCCTTTACTGTCAAATAGATTGTGAAAAAATGATTGATATTATAGAGAACTTGTGTATATGGGGGAGTGTACTCACATGAACATATAAGTGTGCAATTTCATGTGTCCATATGTAGAGGCTAGGGGAAAGCATATGTTGTTTTCACCTCTAGGTCTGCACTATATTGCCTTGAGACAAGATCTCTCATTCAGCCAGAAAGATCTCTGTTACTGCTCAGAGGATTGGCTACTAAGCTCTTGGGATTCTCCTCTTCCTGGGATTCTCTTCCCTGGTGCTGTAGTTAGAGGAATGCACAGCCATGCCTGTCTTATCATGTGACCCTGAAGATTTAGACTCAGGTCCTCAAATATGAGCAGTATGTGCTTTCACTGAGCTGTCCCGCTCCAGCCTCAGAGTTTTAATTTTTAATGATGCTACTGCATGTAGATTTATTTTCAGATAATTTTTAAGTTAGTGAAAAAAATTAGGTCCAGAAAGAATTATCAAATATCAATAAAATCTCCTGCCCCATGTTATTTCATTTATTATTTTAATCGGAGTCCTATATGACCCTGCATGTGAGCTGGGGTAAGTTACACATCTTTCTCTATCAGCCTAAACATTTGGCCTGAGAATTATCCTCTGATTCTCCATTAAAAGAGAATTGCATATGTAAAAAAAAATATTTGAACCAAATTTGCTCCCAGTTTGGACCAGGCTTTGACACTTAAGATCTATTTGTTTTTTTTTTTTAAATAGTTCAGTAAACCAATATGAAAAATTGTTATTATTTGTATTTATCAAATACAGACATTCCTGTTGAACACACATAGTCTAAAATTGAAAGTTTAAATCTTTCACTTAAAATATTTGACTTCAAATCACATATTTTAGGGTGAAATTTACATTGACACTCTAAATTGTTGCAGTCATCTTTCAATGTGTTTCCAAATGAAGCATCTCATGCCAAGACACTTGGAGAGAGAGAGAAGAGGAAGAAGATTAGTTGCAAGACCAGGGAAATAGATCTGTGAGTGCAAAAGGTGAGGATGTGAGTTCTGATACCTAGAACCTAAATTAGAGCCAGATGCTTAGCATGAAGGTCTGTAATCTCAGTGCTCCTGCAAGGTGACGTGAGGTAGAAATCACAGCTGCTCGCCCGCCGGCCAGCTAACTTGTACATATGCAGCAGAAAAACCCAAAGGTGGGGGAGAGCACTACCACCTAAGGTTGCCTCTGACTTCCATGTATGTATGGTGCTATGTGTGTGCCCATATTCACATGCATGTGCATATGCATATGTATACACATATAAACGCCATTCATGCATTGCATTCACACACAGAGACATACATACAGAAATAATAACAAAATTATAATGCAAATGGAGAGGCAATGAAGCTAGACAAATAAGTAAAAAAGACACAATGGTGTGAAAAAGCATGCCTGCATCCTCTACCCAGACTTGTGAGTTGTACACTTGACAGCAGTGATCAATGTTAATAGGCCCTTGCCATTCATCCTGCGGGACTCTCTGGGACATGTGGTGTGTGGAGGTGGCACACCCCACAGGTAACAATGTTCAATGATGAAAGACCGAATGGTGCTTTTGAAATGGGTGAAAACAATTAGGAAATGATCTAAAGTTCACAGTTGGATGTTCAGAGTTGGCAGGCTAGGCTGAGAGAGGTCAAGGAGGATTTCAGAAGAAAGGTGAAACTCAGTTGGTCTTGGAAGGCCCGTCCATTACAACAGGTTAAGGAGAGGATTTTCGCACACAAAGACTCAATTGTAGGTAAAGGGCAGACAAGTAGGTTTAGCTAGAATAATTATCCCTTGGAGCTTCAGAACACATTGCAGCTTGTGGAATACTTTCACAAGTGCTACTTGATGTAACTGTTACCCAAATCCCATGGAGCAGGGCAGAGGATGTGATAACACAGCCATGGAGGTTTATTAGGCATCTCCCGAGTCCTAGAGCGCATGTTACTTGGCACTCTTGGGCTTTCTGGCTCACTAGAAGGCCATGTGAGGGACACCATCGAAGGCTATTTTAAACAAAGATTGCTGGTCAGCAGAGTTGCCGGACGAGCCAAAATTCACTTTAAAAATAAGAAGGTAATGTTTTTTGAAAACCTGAGAGAATTATTCCATGGGTATACCACAAGGAAGAATGAAATATTTTCAAGCTCATATAGCATGAAGATTCATAAGGGACATTTTCAATTTTTTTTTCAAATTAGCATTCAAGGTATGAGGTATCATTATGCCATTTTGAAGCAAAAATCTGTCTTAGTCAATTCACCTCCCCCTTCACATTTTGATCTGCATGGTGGCTATGATACTTGCTTGTGGCTCACCCTACTTGAGAGAGCTGGAAAGGGAACCAGAAGGGGGTAAAGATAAATGCCAAAGAAGCACAGATGAGTAAAAGGACACTTGTGACATAGTATTATTATTACCTTTAAAAATTTGTTTTAATGGTTATTTTATTTATTTACATTTCAAATGTTATCCCTTTTTCCTGTTTGTCCTCAGCAAACTCCCTATCTATGAGGGAGCTGCCCCACCCACCCACTCCTCACTCACCACCCTCTTATTCCCCTACACTGGGGCATCAAGTCTCCACAGGACCAAGGGCCTTCCTTCCCATTGATGCCTGATAAGTCCATCCTCTGAGACATATGCAGCTGGGGCCATAGGTCGCTCCATGTGTACTCTTTGGTTGGTGGTTTAGTCCATGAGAGCTCTGGGGTGTCTGGTTGGTTGATATTGTTGATCTTCCTATGGGGTTGCAAACTCCTTCAGCTCTATTATTACCTTTTAAAGTAAGACAAATACAATAAAAGTAAGACAAACAGAAGCAAACTATAATGACAATGAAAAGTATCGCCAGAACACAGCCAATCGTTCTCTCTGCATGGTATTCCCTCACCTTCTTTACCTATGAGGACTGTGGTCCACCTGTGGAAATAGTAATCTATATTTGTTGGGAGGTAGAGCAGTGCCTAAATACAGTTAGCATGAACATATGTGACCTTGACAGCTATGAACAAGATTGAGAGCATCCACTCTTCCAATAAGTCAACAGAAAAGGATCAATTAAGTGGAGTAGCATGACTTTTTTTGGAGGCCAGGTTGCCTACCAATGTTAGTTTGCCTATCTCAGAACAACATACAGGGAAGCAAGACTTTAAAATGAATGAGAAAAATACATTCAATCCATAATCAAATGAAAATGTTTTGGGAATGGTTCCAGGGAGAGCTCCTGAATCAGGCTTTCTTTGGCACTCACATTTAACCACCCTGTCTTCTATTTTAAGAACCATTCACATGTCTGAAATGAAGGATTTGCCTTTTAATGAAGACACCATAATTTCATTGTAAATATGGGAGCTGACATCCTTGACCTTGTACTAAATTTCATATGATAAAAAGAGGTGACATCATTAGCCACCATCACTTCGACACAGCCAGCTAAGAAAAGACATTGCCAGCCACAAATGCTATTATTCTATAGTGTCAGTTGTTCTAATACAATTATATTGTCCAGAATGTCGAAATCTATTTGCTAAAATGTAACAAATTTTAGTTGCCACAGCACAGGGGATTTCTTAAAAGATGGCTTACTGTTGGAATAGTTAAAATTCCCTTAAAAGATGTAGTGTTATTCTATGTCCTTAAAAGATTACAAAAATACTTTCATAAATATCCATTATTAAAGAAATATATTATATTATAAATTCTCAAAAAACAGATATATTTTAAACTCAGTTTGACACTACCAAAGATTGTAGCAACTAAAATTTCTTCAGGAATATGGTATACCTTGGAAGTCTTATTTATTTAAAATCTATTTTATTGTGACCATTTTTTTGTTAGATGCGATTGTAGGTTTTGAGGCCATAGTTATGAGTGAGAGGAACTTAATATTTCCTCCAGCAAAGCATATAATCTAGTGAAGATTACAATGAAATAAATGAATAGTTCACGTATGGTGTCTAAATTTAGCTTAGTGTGCTTGGAAGGTGAGTTTATAGGGTACATATACTTCAAATGACATCCTTATACAAGCTAGCATGAATTGCTTTTATTCTATGTATAGATAAATGTAGTTTTGTCATCTGAATTCTAACCAATGCCTCATGGCTTTTTGGATGTTCTTATTAAGTTCTTTCTAGTAGTTTACCTATGCCTGCACTAAGTAGGCAGCAATGGTGGGGGTTTGAGACTGAAGCTTAGTTGGAGATATAGTTGCCTTTCCCTGGTGACTCCTTGACAGCTGTGTACCAGACTCTGTGGTCATAACATCATGATACAAATGTCATTGGAATCTCAGGTCAGCTAATCACATTCACTGAATGATCAGAATTCTAGATTACAAAGAAGATCCATCATACTGAATTTAAAATTACTTTGATTTATTATGAGAAGAAACTTTAAGCTATGTTCCTGGATATCTATTGCTCCATAATGAAACACCCTAAAAAACAATGGCTTTGAAACTAAACTTGTGCCAGGTAGTGGTGGTGGCACACACCTTTGATCCCTGTACTTAGGAGGCAGAGGCAGGCTTATCTCATGGGAGAATAGTACATAAGGCTATGAAGACCAGGATGGAGAGGTCACTTAGTAAGCCATTTTCCTTCTGCATAGAAAATGCATTGCTAGTAAGGATGTGTTGTTGTTGTTGTTGTCGTTATTGCTACTGATGCTGTCCCGTCTTGCTCCTTTGCAAGTTAGGTCTCCATATCCCAGGCTAACTTTGGACTGTGTAGTCAAAAGTGACTTTGAACCTCCAGTCCTCTTGCTTCAACCTTCTGAGTAATAGGATTATAGGAATATACCACCACATCCATTCTACGTGTTACTGGGGATAAAACTGGGATAAACTTGGATCATGTTTCTAAACAATAAAAGTGAAGCACAGGTCCCAGGGGTTATGGTGCAGATGCCATTAGAGAGCCATTCTATCAGTCACAGTGCTTGGTAACTTCCAAGCCAGACCCTCATGTTATTGATTTATGAGTGACCTTGAAAAGCGTTGCGAGAACCATAAGGCAAGTCTACATACAGTGAGGCTTTTTGAGTTCTTTCAAGTATAACTCCCCTCGATTTTACCACGTACGAAGATGTTGGGATGGGTATGTCAAAACTGCAATCTCACACCAGTTCATGGGGCCAGGTAGTACACGATTCTCGTGGGTTCCAGCAGTTCTCAAATCTACTGTGATCAGCGGTCGGAAGGTGGACTAAGCACTGTCGACCCCACTCCTGCTCCTGAGTTATTATTCCCTGAATTCTTCACTCCTCGCTCTTCCTCTCAAGTTCGGTGCTCTGGATGAGCCAATCCTTTTCCCTTCATGAAATGAAGGACTTGTTTTCAAGGGAACGCTTGTATTTATCACACTCTTTCCCTGTAGACTCTCCTGGCCATTTTTCATTTCCTGAAATATCATTATTAAGGTACAGTTGATGTATATATTTAAGGCTTAGCAATAACTACACTTTGACATGTGTGCATACCATGAAACCATCACTGTAGCACATCTATTTATTATTTTTAAATGTCTCTTCTCACGTTATTATAATTCATATGCTAGCCTCTCATTGGCCCTGTCCCAAAAAAAACCACTAATCTGCTTTCTGTCAGTAGTCTTCATTTTCTCGAGTTGTCGAAATACAACAAGTTTTGATGAGGTGCTATTGACATTCCATATTAATTTTTATATTTGTAGTTATATTAGTATTTCTCTGCTTTCTTTTTATTGCTTAGTCTAGAAGGGTTTTTTGGGTGTGGGGCATGGATTATTTGTTTATTTTTGAGACAGTATCTTCCTGTGCAGCCCTAGCTAATATGGGACTCACTGTGTAGAGCATTCTGTCCTGGAACTCAGAGATTCACCTGATTCTGCCTCAAAATGCTGAGATTAAAGTGTACAAAATCATTCCTGGCTGCATTTTGAATAACTTTACATAAGTCAATGAAAGTCCTTGGTGAGATATTTGTATTACAAATATTTGATCCTGTTTTGAAATTGTTTTAAATTCTCAAGACAGTATATTTTAATGAGTGGAGTTATTGAATTCTGAAGAAATCTTACATGTGAGTTTATTATTTTACATATTTATATTTTTTATCTTTTCAAGAAAAAATTAAAAATTTCAAGCTCATGAAGATATTTTCTCCTATGTTTTGTTTTCTTCCATGTTTTAGTTGTTGCCTTTATATTGAAATGATTGATCTGGCTACTGTTTGAATTCAGTGTGTTGTTTCCAGAACTCATCATGTAATTTGATTTTGAGGGGCAGTAGGATATTTCAGAGATAACTGTGTCACAGAGACATTGTCTTTAGGCACACAGATTGATGCTCCCATGACTGGACCATGTTAGTTACCATGGGAACTTTCTGAAGCAGGTCTGCATTTTCTATTTACTCTGTTCTGCTCTTCTACACATGTATACTTTCTCTTCCATTTTTCTACAATATAAAAATGGATTACTTGGCCCTTGCTTGAAGTAGCCATTTTTTCCATAGACATCTATATTCCAGAAGTGTGGGCCGAAATTCTTTCCTTATAAGTAACACAGTTTCAGGTGCTCTATGTAGCAAGAGAAAAACAGAATGAGGAATGTTTTATGATTAATTGTTTAAATAAATTAATTATTTAAATATTAATAATAAATTAATTATTTAAATATTTTTTTTTAATTTTTTTATTGGATGTTTTATTTACATTTCATATGTTGTCCCCTTACCCCATCCCCCACCCACCCAGGAACCCCCAATCCCCTCACACCTCCTCCTTCTTCTTTGTGGATGTAACCTCTATCTACCCCCCCACTCCCACCTCCCCACCCTCAAAACTCCCACCCCCTGGGGCGTCCAGCCTTCATGAGGTCAAGGATCTCATCTTCCACCTGTGCCCAGCAGGGCCCTCCACTCTTATATATTCAGCTAAGGCCCTGGATCCCTCCATAAGTGCTCCCAGGCTGGTGGTTTAGACCCTGGGAGCTGTGGTTGGTTGGTATTGTTGCTCTCCTCATGGGGCCACAAATCCTTTCAGCTCCTTCAGTCTTCACTCTAACTCCTCCATTGAGAACCCCATAATCACTTCAATGGCTAGTTGTGAGCATCTGCCTCTGAATATGTCAGACTCTTGAAGACCTCTGAGGAGACATCCATATCAGGCTCTTATCAGCATGCACTTCCTGACTTCCACATCAGCATCTACCTTTGGTGACTGCACATGGGATGGATACTCAGGTGGAAAGGTCTTCAGACGGCCCCTCCTTCAGTTTTTGTCCCTCGCTTTGTCTCCATATTTGCTCCCTTGAGTATTTTGTTGCTCCTTCTAAGAAGGACCGAATCACCCCCACTTGGTCTTCCTTCTTTATGGACTTCATGTGGCCTGTGAGTTGCATCTTGGGCATTTTAAGGTTCTGGGCTAATATCCAATAATCAGTGAGTGAATACCATGTGTGTTCTTTTGTGATTGGCTTACCTCACTCAGTATGATAATTTCTAGTTCCATCCATTTACCTAGGAACCTCTCAAATTCATTGTTTTTAATAGCTGAGTAATACTCCATTGTGTAAATATACCACATTTTTTTAATCCATTCCTCAGTTGAAGGACATCTGGGTTCTTTCCAGCTCCTGGCTATTATAAATAAGGCTGCTATGAACATAGTTGAGCATATGTCCTTATTATATGTTCGAGCACCTTCTGGGTATATGCCTAGGAGTGGTATAGCTGGATCCTCGGGTAATGTTATGTCCAATTTTCTGAGGAACCGCCACACTGATTTCCAAAGTGGTTGCACCATCTTGCAGTCCCACCAACAATGGAGGAGTGTTCCTCTTTCTCCACACCCTCGCCAGCATCTACTATCACCTGAGTTTTTAATCTTAGCCATTCTGACTGGTGTGAGATGGAATCTCAGGGTTGTTTTGATTTGCATTTCCCTGACGACTAAGGATGCCGAGCATTTCTTTAGGTGCTTCTCGGCCATTCGAGTTTCTTCTGTTGAAAATTCTTTGTTAAGCTCTATACCCCATTTTTTAATAGGGTAATTTGGTTGCCTGGAGTCTAATTTCTTGAGTTCTTTGTATATATTGGATATTAGCCCTCTATCAGATGAAGGATTGGTAAAGATCTTTTCCCAATTTGTTGGTTGTCGTTTTGTCCTATTGACAGTGTCCTTTGCCTTACAGAAACTTTGCAATTTTATGAAGTCCCATTTGTCAATTCTCGATCTTAGAGCATATGCCATTGGAGTTCTGTTCAGGAACTTTTCCCCTGTGCCCAAGTATTCGAGGCTTTTCCCCACCTTCTCTTCTATTAGTTTCAGTGTATCTGGTTTTATGTGGAGGTCCTTTATCCACTTAGATTTGAGCTTTGTACAAGGGGATAAGAATGGATCAATTTTCATTCTTCTACATGTTGTCCTCCAGTTGAACCAGCACCATTTGTTGAAAATGCTGTCCTTTTTCCACTGGACAGTTTTAGTTCCTTTGTCAAAGAACAAGTGACCATAGGAGTGTGGGTTCATTTCTGGGTCTTCAATTCTATTCCATTGATCTTCCTGCCTGTCTCTGTACCAATACCAGGTAGTTTTTATCACTATTGCTCTGTAGTACAGCTTGAGGTCAGGGATGGTGATTCCTCCCGAAGTTCTTTTATTGTTGAGAATAGTTTTCGCTATCCTAGGTTTTTTGTTATTCCATATGAATTTGAGAATTTCCTTTTCTAACTCTGTGAAGAATTGAGTTGGGATTTTAATGGGGATTGCATTGAATCTGTAGATTGCTTTTGGCAAGATGGCCATTTTTATTATATTAATCCTGCCAATCCATGAGCATGGGAGATCTTTCCATCTTCTGAGATCTTCTTCAATTTCTTTCTTCAGAGACTTGAAGTTCTTGTCATACAGGTCTTTCACTTGCTTGGTTAGATTCACACCAAGGTATTTTATATTATTTGCAACTATTGTGAAGGGTGTCATTTCCCTAATTTCTTTTTCAGTCTGTTTATCTTTCATGTAGAGGAAGGCTACTGATTTGTTTGAGTTGATTTTATAACCAGCCACTTTGCTGAAGTTGTTTATCAGGTTTAGGAGTTCTCTGGTGGAAGTTTGGGGGTCACTTAAGTATACTATCATATCATCTGCAAATAGCGATATTTTGACTTCTTCCTTTCCTATTTGTATCCCTTTGACTTCTTTTTGTTGTCTAATTGCTCTGGCTAAGACTTCCAGTACTATATTGAATAGGTAGGGGGAGAGTGGGCAGCCTTGTCTAGTCCCTGATCTTAGTGGGATTGCTTCAAGTTTCTCTCCATTTAGCTTGATGTTGGCTACTGGTTTGCTGTAAATTGCTTTTACTATGTTTAGGTAGGGGCCTTGAATTCCTGATCTTTCCAAGACTTTTATCATGAAGGGATGTTGAATTTTGTCAAATGCTTTCTCAGCATCTAGTGAGATAATCATATGGTTTTTTTCTTTAAGTTTGTTTATATAGTGGATTACATTGATGGATTTCCGGATATTGAACCATCCCTGCATTCCTGGGATAAAACCTACTTGATCATGATGGATGATTGTTTTGATGTGGTCTTGGATTCGGTTTGCTAGAATTTTATTGAGTATTTTTGCATCGATGTTCATAAGGGAGATTGGTCTGAAGTTCTCTTTCTTTGTTGGGTCCTTGTGGGGTTTGGGAATGAGTGTAATTGTAGCTTCATAGAACGAATTGGGTAGTGTTCCTTCCGTTTCTATTTTGTGGAATAGTTTGAAGAGAATTGGTATTAGGTCTTCCTTGAAGGTCTGATAGAATTCAGCACTAAAACCATCTGGTCCTGGGCTTTTTTTAGTGGGGAGACTTTTAATGACTGCTGCTATTTCCTGAGGGGTTATGGGACTATTTAGATGGTTTATCTGCTCCTGGTTTAATTTTGGTACCTGGTATCTGTCTAGGAAATTGTCCATTTCATCCAGGTTTTCCAGTTTTGTTGAGTATAGGCCTTTGTAGTAGGATCTGATGATTTTTTTAATTTCTTCCGTTTCTGTTGTTATGTCTCCCTTTTCAGTTCTGATTTTATTAATTTGGATACTCTCTCTGTGCCCTCTGGTTAATCTGGCTAACGGTTTATCTATCTTGTTGATTTTCTCAAAGAACCAACTCCTGGTTTTATTGATATTTTGTATTGTTCTTTCAGTTTCTATTTGGTTGATTTCAGCCCTGAGTTTGATTATTTCCTGCCTTCTACTCCTCCTGGGTGTATTTGCTTCTTTTTGTTCTAGGGCTTTTAGTTGTGCAGTCAACTTGTTAGTGTGTGCTCTTTCCAGTTTCTTTTTGTAGGCACTTAGAGCTATGAGTTTTCCTCTTAGCACTGCCTTCATGGAGTCCCACAAGTTTTGGTATGATGTGTCCTCATTTTCATTGAAATCTAAAAAGTCTTTAATTTCTTTCTTTATTTCTTCCTTGACCAAGTCATCATTGAGTAGAGAGTTGTTCAGTTTCCATGTGCACATGGGTTTTCCATTGGTTTTGTCATTATTAAAGACCAGTCTTATTCCATGGTGATCTGATAAGAGGCAAGGGATTATTTCAATCTTTTTGTATCTGTAGAGGCTTGTTTTGTGACCAATTATATGGTCTATTTTGGAGAAGGTACCATGAGGTGCTGAGAAAAAGGTATATTCTTTTGTTTTAGGATGAAATGTTCTATAGATGTCTGTTAAGTCCATTCGGTTCATAACTTCTGTTAATGTCAAAGTGTCTCGGTTTAGTTTCTGTTTCCATGATCTGTCCATTGCTGAGAGTGGGGTGTTGAAATCCCCCACTATTATTGTGTGAGGTGTAATGTGTGTTTTGAGCTTTAGTAAAGTTTCTTTTATGTATGTAGGTGCCCTTGCATTTGGGGCATAGATGTTCAGAATTGAGAGTTCACCTTGGTAGCTTTTTCCTTTGATGAGTATGAAGTGTCCTTCCTTATCTTTTTTGATTAATTTTGGATGGAAGTCGATTTTATTTGATATTAGAATGGCTACTCCAGCTTGTTTCTTGGGACCATTGGCTTGGAAAATTGTTTTCCACCCTTTTATTCTGAGGTAGTGTCTGTCTTTGTCACTGAGGTGTGTTTCTTGTATGCAGCAAAATTCTGGGTCTTGTTTGTGTATCCAGTCTGCTAGTCTGCGTCTTTTTATTGGGGAATTGAGACCATTGATGTTAAGAGATATTAAGGAAAAATGATTGTGGCTTCCTGTTATTTTTGTTATTAGAGGTAAAGTTATGTTTGTATAGTTATCTTCTTTTGGGGTTGTTGGAAGATTACTTCCTTGCTTTTTCTAGGTTGTAGTTTCCCTCCTTGTGTTGGCGTTTTCCATCCATTATCCTTTGAAGTGCTGGGTTTGTGGGAAGATATTGTGCAAATTTGGTTTTGTCATGGAATATCTTGGTTTCACCATCTATATTGATTGAGAGTTTTGCTGGGTATAGTAATCTGGGCTGGCAATTGTGTTCTCTTAGGGTCTGTATGATGTCCGTCCAGGCTCTTCTGGCTTTTATAGTCTCTGGTGAGAAGTCTGGTGTAATTCTTATAGGTCTGCCTTTATATGTTACTTGACCTTTTTCCCTTACTGCTTTTAGTATTTTTTCTTTGTTTTGTGCATCTGATGTTTTGATTATTATGTGACGGGAGGTATTTCTTTTCTGGTCTAGTCTATTTGGTGTTCTGTAGGCTTCTTGTATGTTTATGGGCATCTTGTTCTTTAGGTTAGGGAAATTTTCCTCAATGATTTTGTTGAAGATATTTACTGGCCCTTTAAGTTGGGAATCTTCATTCTCATCTATACCTATTATCCTTAGGTTTGGTCTTCTCATTGTGTCCTGAATTTCCTGGATGTTTTGAGTTAGGAGATTTTTGCTTTTTTCATTTTCTTTGACAACTGTGTCAATATTTTCCACCGTATCTTCTGCATTTGAGATTCTCTCTTCTATCTCTTGTATTCGGTTGGTGATGCTTGCGTCTGTGACTCCTGATCTCTTTCTTAGGTTTTCTATCTCCATGGTTGTCTCCCTTTGAACTTTCTTTATTGTTTCTATTTCCAGTTTCAGATCCTGAATGTTTTTGTTTAATTCCTTCTTTGTGTTTTCTTGCATTTCTTTAAGGGATTTCTGTGATTCCTCTTTAAGGGCTTCTATCTGTTTACTTGTACTCTCCTGTATTTCTTTAAGGGAGTTACTTAATTCCTTCTTATAATCCTCTATCATCATCATGAGAAGTGATTTTAATTCTGAACCCTGCTTTTCAGGTGTGAAGGGGTGTTCAGGGCTTGCTATATTGGGAGAACTGGGCACTGATGATGCCAAGAAACTTTGGTTTCTGTTGCTTATGTTCTTGCGCTTGCCTTTCGCCATCTGGGTAACTCTAGTGGTACCTGCCCTCTCTGTGTAAGATTGGAATCTGTATTTCCAGTTATCTTGCTTATTGCAGAGCTCCTCGGAGTCCAGAGGTCTCTGTGGTCTTATGCCCCTAATCTCCCGGGTGGAAGAACTCCTGGGACTCAGGCCACCTCTTGGATCTGGTAATCCTTCTGTTCTGAGTGCAGTGGCTCCTCGGCTGCTCTGAGTGCAGTGGGTTCTCGATGACTCAGGATTCAGTTTCAGCTGCTCTGAGTGCAGTGGCTCCTAGATGACTCAGGATTCAGTTTCTCCACAGGACAGGAGCAGACCAACTCTGTGTCAGCTGCTCTGAGTGCAGTGGCTCCAGCTGCTCTGAGTGCAGTGGGTCCCTGATGACTCAGAATTCAGTTTCAGCTGCTCTGAGTGTAGTGACTTCTCGATGACTCAGGATTCAGTTTCTCCACAGGACAGGAGCAGACCTACTCTGTGTCTGCTCCAGTCCCAGGGACCAGGCAGGGGCCGAAGGGAAGTGGAATTCCGGAGGGGCAGGGTTTGGGTAGCTGCTGTGCCCT
>NW_021604604.1:15359713-15424704 GCF_004785775.1 Grammomys surdaster | reverse complement strand
ACTCAGGATTCAGTTTCTCCACAGGACAGGAGCAGACCGACTCTGTGTCTGCTCCAGTCCAAGGGACCAGGCAGGGGCCGAAGGATTTAAATATTTTTAATTCTTGAGATTATAGTATAATTATATTATTTCTCCTTTCCTCTTATTCCTGAAAAACCTCCCATATAACCCTCCTTGCTTTCTTTCGAATTCATAACCTATTTTTTACTAATCATTGTTACATATATATATATATATATATATATATATATATATGTTATGTATATGCATACGTGGCCCCAAATATAATCTGCTTAGACTGTATAATTTTACTTCTATGTAAAATTGTCAACCTAACTGTAATTTTTTTGACACGTGGGTATACCATTGATGTAGCACCATGTGCTCAAATAGTACCCTTTCTCTGAAACAAACAGCAGAACATAAACTATTGTTTTGTCTCCTCAATTTCCAATTCCAAACTTACTCCCTCTGTGTTACAGCAGCATGTTACTTCCAAGCATCTAAATTCTTAATGGGCACCAATGGTTAGTCATTGTTTTCTCCAAAGTTTCACAGCTTAAATCACGAACCATTTCTGATCTTATATTATTTTTGTGTAAAAAGAAATTAAGCACTGGGTATTCTGGTGCAGAGTTTCCCATGACAAAGTGAGACAAGATTCCCAAGGCTACTACATTTAAGGACTTAGTCGTGCTGTAATCTCTTCTTTAATCTGAAACATAATGTCAGCTAGAAAAAAAGTCATTTTTGATTCTCTATGTTTATTATGGTAGGTGTCTTTTTTTAAAATACGAGAAACATAGTGGAGATAGGACAGAGTGAGGAGGGGAAAAAGGGGAGTGAACAAGAGAAGAAAGAAAGGTGGGAGGAGGAAGGGGAGGAGGAGAAACGGTGGAGCAGGCAGGGAAGTACTTGTGTAGGAAAGTAACAAGATAAACAAGACAGAAATGGTAATTTTTTGAGAGAAGCTCACCTTGTAAATGATGTAAATCAACAAGTTCATGTCTTCTTTTGGGGACATGACTAAGGCACAACCTAGAGGCAGGGGAAACTACACAATCAGTAATTACACATTAAAGGAGTCAGAACAGTGGAGGACATCTTGGATTCCAGTTCTTGGTAAAGTCTGTTTCTGGTTGTATTCCTTAAGGATTTGTGAATATTCAGTTCTGTGAATAGAATCACAAAATGACAATTGAAATGTTTTATATCCTATTCATGAAACAAAAACACCTTGGCAGTTTATGCACAATATTTGTATATGACTTACATGAGATTTTCATAGCTAACTTTTAAGCATATCACAAAAAAAGCAAACTGTGGATATTAAGACTTTTAAATATAAAATGAAGAAAAGGTCATGAAATATATTGATAAAGTTTAGAGATTTATCAATCTAATTGATTTTGGAAAATTGTAGAGTTATTATGGCCAGTGAGTTTCAAATGTTTGATTCTTTATACCATAGTTTTTACTTATTAGGAACTATTTTCTGATAAAATTGCTATGTTCTTATTACTCTATCATTTATGAATTCCCCCTGACTTAAGCAATGAAAAGTTTATATTTATTCAGTGTTTTCATTTCCTTATTTCTTTTCAAATGATTCTAAGAACTTCTGGCAGTAACAACAAGCTGGGTTTAAAGACAGAATATGGGGTTCAGTTGAATAGTGGATTCTATGTGATAAGAAATCATGGAAAGATGACTGGAGGATGGTTCATATTCAGACCACCACAGACCAAACAGTTCTCAACCCATGGATCTTGAATCCTTTGGGGAGAAGATTTAAAGTCCCTTTCACAGGGGTCACCTAAGACCATCATAAAACACAGATATTTACATTATAATTCATAGCAGTAGAAAAGTTACAGTTATGAAGTAACCACAAAAATAATTTTATGGTTGTAGGTCACCATAACATGAGGAACTGTATTAGAGGGTCACAGGATTAAGAAGGTTGAAAAACACTGCCATAGATAATCATGTAGAGATGAAAAAAATGAGATCTTCTGTCACTTAAGCTATCATGTTATATTTGTATTTTCATCATTTTCTAAACACAAGCTAACATGGTATATTAGATAATTAATTTTTGAACGAGATAGAATCTCCTTAAGGACATCAGAAATTAAGTACAAGTCCCAGAATGCATGCATGTATATGCAGCTATGTGCTTATGCAGGTCACACATTCCCCAGAGCCTTTAGTAGTTCTTCATGAATACCTTTATATGCCATAGTTTTCCAGTTAAAAATTAATTTAATGTGAGAAAATGTATTACTGCTAGTATCAGTTTCTTACATCACCAGCTAAGATAATTTTTATCAAGGCAATATATGTCAGGATATTACAATATTCTTTATAATGAAACTTAGTCTTAATATGAAATATAGGTATTAAAGTAGATAATAGACTTTGGATATCAATATATTAAACTTTGGAATCCCAAATCTCCTACTATATGTAGATACTCTCCCACCTCTAGGACATTCTTAGGACATTCTCACCGTATGCAAATGCTTCATCCCTTGGTTTATTTAATTAATATAGTATTGAGGCTGTAATTACTAAGTCAAACTTTGTTAGCGATTTCTTTTTGTTTGTTTAGAAGTGAGAAATTTCTTCAAGGCGTATATTTCTTTTAATTTCTTCTAGTATAACACATGTGATAGGCAGCTTGTAAAATCACAAAGAACAGAATAAAGTTTAAAGATGTGACAGATTCAGTCAAAGTGACATTAGTTTTAAGAACAAACTAGCCCTGGAAAGAAATAGCAGCTCAGAGCCAGACAAGCCAGGGCAGTGTTTCCACATTCCAGTGGGAGTTCTCAGGCATCCATAGCCATGGATGTCCTTGAAAGGAAGTGACCCAAGTGAGACCTACCCACCAAAGGCAACTAATCTGCAATGAGCAAATGATCTTGCTTCAGGGGCAATCCATATGTCAATTACATGCTTCAGGAAGAGAAAAATCATATGCCCCCCAAAGAGGTGGAAGTCATGTCAAGAACAGGCTTGCCTAGAAATTGAGGGGAAAGAGAGGATAAGGAGTTCAGGTTGATTCAGAAAAGAGTGTTCCAATGAGTCTACAAAACGCTTCTGACAGGCAATGGATTCCAACGGATGAGCTACAGTGGCATCACACAGGAAGAAATTTAACAGATGCTGGCACTCTCCTGATCTTGGGGAGATTAGTGAAGAAAAACCTGGTGACCAAGGGGACTTGAGTATAATGTGGGAGAACAGATGACATCAGCAAGAAGTACAGTGCTCATCTGGTAGAAAATGTGTTTGAATTCCCTCAACCCTTTCTTCTCTACAAATATGTACAACGTGCATTGCAGTCAAGCACATCCATAGTCCGCAATCATCTGACTCCTGAAAAATGCTCACAGTGCTAGAGATCATGAACCCCGTTATGGACCCCCAAGCCCAGACACACCATTTCTATGCAAGATACATAGGGAGGATGGACGTTAAGTATTAAATATGTTGTTTGTATGAGCATGCACATATGTCTGTAAGCTTATACTTGGAAATGATACTATATAGCTATAACATAAACAAATTGTCAACTGAATACTAATGTTATTTTTTAAAATTATAGGTAACTATTCACAATGTTGGTATATCTGTTTACTTAGTGAAGCTCAAGATATTTAAAATTAATGTGTTTATGTCAAATAAGGGGCAGGTTGTGGAATCATATTATAAGCTTAGGATTCCAGCTATGTCTGGAGAATGTGGAGCCTAAATCACAAATTGCTGACCTTACCATCAACCTTTACTTTCTCTTCACCTGGTCTGGCTGTGCACTCTTCCAAAAGATGATTTGTCTGTCCCAGGGCAGGCTATGGCAAACAGAGAAAAGGAAACATAGGACAATAATGTCAGTTCTTTAACACAAGGCCCTTGAAATGCTGCTTTTGACAAATTAGGTCTTAATTCAAGTTAAGCCAATGGCCTAATGGCTTTTCTTACCATTGCCAGCATGCTGGACATTTCATGATGAAAAAAGACAGGACAGCTTAGATGTAAACCTACATATAATATTTGTACACATGCAGTTTGAGATATTTACCAGGCCAAAGATTCTCATATATAATTTACGCTTAATTATCTAGTTACTTATAACTGCCACTAAGAGGTATTTGTTAGAAACAAATATATTTGCAATGTTTTCTACATTCAATCACATAATTTTTATCATCCATATTCAATTTATAATTTGAAATGTTCACATGACAAAATTTTCATTTCTTTTACATTCTTTAATTGAACTATGAAATACCCTAGTTAATCCACTACAACTTGATAAAAATATTGTGGGCTGTGTTTGCAAGGTAGCTCAGTGTGCGTGCCACCAAGAGTGGAGACCTGAGTTTGACCTAGGTCCTATATGGTAGAAGGAAAAAACAAACTTTTGAGGGTTGTCTTCTGATTCCCACATGTATGCCATAGCACATATGTGTCCTCATATGTACATGCCACTGCACACATACATACAAATAAATGAAATGCAATAAAAATGTAATGTGGTGGGCTTCTTGCGAATCAAATTGTGCTCAAAGCCCTTAGCATTAACGCCTGCTCACACATCTCTTCCAGATAAGCTCCTTTGTTGTTGAGCCTTGTGGGAGATGTCACTCTTCAAATTTGTAGCTGGCCTTCAACTAGGAAAGTCCCTGCTTTCCGCCATTCTGAGGTCTGTAACTTTTTGAGGTGAAAAGATCTTTTTCTACCTTGATTTAACAGTGACCTCCTGCCCCCAGGCTACGATTACCAGCAGATATTTTTGTTTGTTTTGTTTTTTGTTTGTTTGTTTGTTTTGTTTTCTGGAACTCATTTCTTTCTTTAGATTTTTCTAGACAGATTTTCTCTGGCTGCCCTGGAACTCACTGTGTAGAGCAGGCTCTCCTGGAACTCAGAGATCTGACTGCTTCTGCCGTCCCATTGTTGGGATTAAAATGTGAGCCACCACTGCTCAGCCTAGAAGTCACGTTTTACTTTCAGGATCTGTTTCTAACTTTCCAGAAATGGGAAATTTAATGGGAAGCCATTAAATAAAAATTAAAAAGAAGAAAACAGTTAAACATTTCTCTATCTTTATTTCCTTCTTAGAAAACACTGCACTGCAATGCATTTAGTTTAGTCTAATCGTCACATACAGCTAAAATAGAGAAGCCAGTGTTTTTAATCACACGTTCTTAGAAATCACTTAAAGTTGAATGCTTTTATGTGCTGTCTCTGCCTTCTGAATGTCACAGTGTCATTCATTTGTGATCCAGGTCACGCTGGGAGCTTTGTTGGCCTCATCTAAGATATGTCTCCACTGCCATTCCAGGTCCTAGTGAAACATCCTGTAACTCTCTGCCTGATCTCTCTGCTCCCTACTGTTAAAGTCACCTGGTGCATGCAGTAGGCTTGATACAGGACCACATCACTTCTTACTGTTTAAACAGTACCTACACAGGAAATACATTTCAATTTTGATATCAGATACTTGAACCTACTGAAATCTACTGAGTTATACACTGTTCAGGAATAAGTTTTATGTTTCATGCAAACTTATACTTCAATAAAATCCTTATAAGATTAATTTCACCTAAAGCACCTCTGTGTTGCTTTTTGAAACAAGGTATCGCTATGTAGCCTGGGCTAGCTTGAGACTCATTATGTAACTCAGGCGCACATTAAATTATCCTCCTGCCTCAACCTAGCCTACAAAGTGCTGGGGTTATAGGTGTGTACTACCATGACAGACTACACTTGCTTTTCACATATAGTTAACAGAAAACACAAAATACACATGTGACTTGTTATACTTCTGTGGAGACAGAGGTCCCAGTTCTTGAAAGGCATTCTTTCATGGAGATAACTAACGAATAGCTTGATATTGTGGAGAAAAGTTTGTATATCGGTGACATAGCTTTTTTCTATGTTAAGTATTAACATCTAGAAGACAATTTTCAGCTAAATCCTTTTTATAAATAGGAAAATAATTAGTAGAGGGTGGTGATAGATTTTTTTCAATGCTTAGGTGTCTAAAGTACATCACAACAACAGAAATGCTAAAAAAGAAACAACTGGAGTTGGGTGTGGCTGCTTACCCTAGTAATCCCAGTACATGGTGAGCTGAGGCAGAGGGAATATCATGAGTTAGAGATCAGTCTGGATTATTACAGTAAGTGGAAGGACACTCTTGGCTAAAGGATGAAATTTTGGGGTAAATAAGATGGCTTAGCCAGTAATGGTGCTTGCCATCAAACCTGACATCTTGTGTTTGTTCTCTATGACCTTCATAATGGAAGGAGAGAACTGACCCTTTTGCCTTTAAAAAGGAATTCATTGAAAATTGACTTACATAGAGTTTGGAGACATTTTCTTAATTGCCTCACATCTGTGCTTCATGGTCAGGGCTTTGGGTGTCCTAACTGTCACAAACTTTTGGTGAAGTGCCAGCAATGAAAGGACAGCCAAATCTTGGGTCTGCATTTTCCCTTCTACAAGAGTTCTTTAAGTTATCTGAGAAGAGTCATTCCTAGAAAGAATTACAGATGATAGAAACTTGATGAAAACTATTAGAGTTAATTTATGTAATCCTTGAAAATAATTTTCTCTGCTCTTAATAACTTTTGAAACCTTAGGAGTGTGTGTGTGAGTGTATGAACATTTTTCTATGGTAAGTTGAAAAGGCTACATCTTGACAAATAATTTAATCATAAGATAAAACATTTCACAATATTCTGTGAATATGAAAATCATATTAAAAGATCTTCTAAAGAAATAATTCAAAGAAAGCATCATTAAAATCATACAAGGACATGAAGAAATTCTTAAGTTGTGTATTTCATAGTACACAAATTGATTTCAATAATAATTCAAAATACCAATTTTAATACATTGAATTGTCATTTGCATCAGAAATACTTAATTCTTAAAATTATCAGAAACATGAATGCTTATGTCACTGTCTGTAATGATGTTAATAATTTACATTAGTACTTTTGCATTGTGTTTTAAATATTATATCTTATATGTGAATACTATGCCACTCTTGGGCATATATGCAAAAGATGCCCCACCTTACCACAGGGGAACACTATGTTCATAGTGGCCTTATTTGTGGTAGCCAGATGCTGGAAACAACTCAGATGTCCCACAACTGAATAATGGATGCAGAAAATGTGGTTTATTTACTCAATGGAATACTATTCAGCTATTAAGAATGAGGACATCATGAGTTTTGCAGGCAAGTGGGTGGAATTAGAAAAATCATCCTGAGTGAGTTAACTCATACCCAAAAGATATGCATGTCATGTACTCACTAATAAGTAAATATTAGCCAAAAAATTACAGAATAATCAGGATACAATTCATAGAATTAAAAAAGGTTAACAAGCTAAAGGATCCAAGTGAGGATGCCTCAATCCCACTTGGGAGGGAGACAAAAACAATCATGGGTGACAGAGGGTGTAAGAGACCTGGGTGGTAGAGGGGACCAGGAGGTTCAAAGTATCAGGTATTGGGGGTTGGGGGTGGAGGGAAACAGAACTGAAGCCCTGAGGGCCAGCAGAAAGAGTGGAAACAGGCAACCTTGGGAGGTAGGAGGTTGAGGGGACCCACAAGAATGTACCAGAGACCTGGGAGGTGAGAGACTCTCAGGACTCAAAGGGAGGGACCTTAGATAAAATGCCCAACAATGGGGAGAGGGAACTTGTAGAGTCCACCTCCAGTAGAAAGACAGAGCATCAAGTGGAAGGATGGAGTTGCCATCCCACAGTCAAAAACTCTGATCCAGAACTGTTCCTGACTAAAAGAATTTCAGTGACAAAAATGGAGAAGAGACTGAGGGAAAAGAGGTCCACTGACAGGCCCAAATTGGGATTATGGAAGTCTTCAAGGACTGACACTATTACTGATGATATGGTGTGCTTACAGACAGGAACATGGCTGTCCTCTGAGAGGCCCAACAAGAAACTCAAAGAGTTATATACAGATACTAGCACTCAACCAATGGATAAAAGCTGGGGACCCCTGTGGTTGAATTGGGGAAAAGCTGAAGAAGCTCAGGAGGATGACCCCATAGGAAGACCAGTAGTCTTCCCCCATAGTAGACCCCATCGGAAGACCAGGTTAGTCTCAACTAATTTAGACCCCCAAGATCTCTCAGACACCGAGCCACCAACCAGGCTTAATACACCAGCTGATATGAGGCCCAAGACACACAGACAGCAGAGGACTGCTTGATCTGGCCTCTGTGAGAGAAGAAGCTCCTAACCCTAGAGAGACTTGAAGCCCCAGAAAATGGGGAGGTCTGATGGGGTGTGGCAGGGACATCCTCTTGGAGACGAAGGGGAAGAGGTATGGAATGATGAACCACTTCGGTTACTTTTCTTGGTGATATAACAAAATCAGACAAATGTAATTTAAGAAAAGAAGGGTTTATTGTATCTTGCAGTTTGAGGATACCTTCCATCATTGTGGGGAAATAATTTCAGCAGAAGAATAAGGTAGCTAGCAGCTCATGTTGCATCCATTGTCAGAAAAGAGAGAGGGGGGGTGGGGTGCGGAGGGAGGTATTATTCACTTCATGCTCTCCATTTTTATGCAGTTCCAGACTCTGGCTCACATTTACAATGACTCTTCCCTCCCTCTTTAATAAACACTCCCAGAAGCAGATCATAGATTCACACAATAGTGTGTTGCCATGATGATTCTAAATTTGGCTAAACTGACAGTGAGGATGAGCCATATGCCTGCCTCACTGTTACTGCCTCAATGGATAGGTAATTCTGGACTATGTGCCCACCCAAACAAAATGGTGTGACATTCTTCAAAGAATGCTTGCTTGGGGATAAGGAGATAGGCTATAGACTACAATTTTACCACTATAATCTAAATAATAATAACAATAACTAACAATAATAGATTGTTTTCTGGGTTCCAGCTGTTTTCTCTGGTTTGTAGGAAAATGTGCTACACAAAAATACAGAGAAGGAAATAATTCAAAATATCATGTCTTCAGTTTCTTAACATAGATCCAGGCATCAGTGGTGAATATTGAGTTATTCTTTTTCCTTTCATGCCAGCTGAACCTTCCAAGGAATGGGACAAGGTGGGGAAATGCAAGGGAGGATGCTGTTTGAGATGCACAGTTCCTGAGAACAAGCTTTGTGTCTGTTTTCTTCCCCAGACCAGGCATGCATTTGGCAAAGGAGCAAACAGCAGACTTCTATGATAGGCTGGAGGCCTGAGGGCAAGGAGAATCTCTGCACCTTTTTGCACAGGAGGAAAACTAAGGAGAGTCAAACTGATACAACAACATATCCTGGGTGTTTCAGGTAGTGAGTCTGGCATGGTCTCACAGAGGATTGGATCAGACAAAGTCATTGTCCACATCAAAGAGGGACTATTCACATAGTCTCTGAGGTGGAAGGCTCTTCAAACAAGTGTCATAGGGGACAAACGAGCCTCATAGTAAGTAGCAAAAGTGGATGCCTTAGAAATCCTTGATAATAATGCATGTTTATATGCAAACAAATGTTCACGTATGTCAAGTGCTAAAATACAATGTGAGCAATACATCTTTCATTCTAAATTCTAATTGTATAGAAGTATAATAAGATACGTAGACTTTTTGACTGATTAATTTTAGTTTTTTTGTTATTTTTGTATGTGTTTTAAAATAATGCACTTAATTCTCTTTTTATAAAGATAATCTTTGCCTGCTTATAATTTTCTGAAGTCCAGTCTTATTTCTACTCCAGAATTTTCCTCTTTATCAATATGTCCTGGAAATATTTGCATTCTTTCTCCTGCTCTAATGATTGACAAATACTGAAACCTACTCTCTTCTTCCTTGTTAACAAAAACTGACCCCCCTCCATGTTGCATATGATGGTATACATGAGGGAAGAAATGTAGACCATTTCTTCATATTCCCAGTGAGTTAACATCAATGGACCCAACATAGCGATTATCAGCACAGACCAACAGCATCAATATCTCATGATGTTAGTTACTGCAAAACCTTAAACTTCAATTGCAGAGCTACTACCCGGCAACCAAAGCAGATACAATCCATCAGTCTGTGCTTTAAAGAGCCGTTTGGACTACTGTGATGTGTGCTCAAGAATGACAATCTCTCTAAGTGACTATAGTAACTCAATTTTTCCTTCAAAAAATTGGTCCAAGGTGGGTAAATGGTACCCTAAGAGGACAAACTCTAGGGTAAAAGTGAGCATACTGAAATGAAGAAGCAAGCAAATAGAAAGCATTCTGCTTAACTTAGTCAGTTCCATATTTACTTCTGTAATGGACCCAGGTTTTCTATGAATTACAGTCAAAAGCATGAAAACTGTTACACATTGTCAGAGGAGAGCCTTCTCATGTCATCTAGTCTTCAATGTGACTTTTTAACCATCTATTTTCTCTGCCAAGAGCGTTTATACTTGAGCTCTCTGTTTGAGAATGAAACATATGCATTACAATGAAAGAATTTGAAGCATCTAATTTGAAGTAGAAAAATTACAGGCCTTGATCATGTGATCATGGATCTGGGCTGTAGCTCAATGGTAAACAGCTTGCCTACATATCTAAAGCCCTAGGTTCAATTCCTAGGATCACACACAGAGAGGAATTTAATGATGTGTACAATTTTGAAGGAGGGTGGCATTTTGAGAAATTCCAAAGTTTCTAGCACTAATCATCTTCAAGGACAAATTCTCCATTTAGAGTTAAAGCAGAAGTTGATATTCCTAGTGCAAATAACTGCTCCTGAGATTTATGGATCCAGCGCTTCAGTTGAATATGTAAGAGTGGAGGGCCCTGCTGGGCATAGGTGGAAGAAGAGAACCTTGACCGCATGAAGGCTGGATGCCCCAGGGGGTGGGAATTTTGAGGGTGGGGAGGTGGGAGTGGGGGGGGTAGATAGAGGTTACATCCACAGAGAAGAAGGAGGAGGGGTGAGGGGATTGGGGGTTCCTGGGTGGGTGGGGGATGGGGTAAGGGGACAACATAGGAAATGTAAATAAAACATCCAATAAAAAATAATAATAATAAAAAAAAAGAAAATCAAACTTCGAATTTTACTGAAAACAAAACAAACAAACAAAAACAACCAACCACCCAAACAAAATCAACAAAAGACAATGCAAAGCCCAGTGATTATGCTTGTTATCTTGGTAGGAAGAGAACACACAGAAAGTGAACTGGAGACTAGGACATACTTCTGTCTCTCCTTTCCGGAGAGAAATAATGTTTCAGGAATATTTTCATTTATTGTGGTTGTCAGACTGGATTTCCCAATATACTGATCCCAGACAGGCCAGAGGGAACACCCACTGATGGGAAGATAAGTGCTGCTCCCCATGAAGGATGAGCAGGATGAGCCAGACAAGCCTGGTGGCAACCAGTTAGTTCCCTCAACTCAGGGAAGAGGAGGAGTGAAAAGTTAATGGAACAAATGCTTCCCTTCCAGAGGTGTGTGACAGGGCAGCGAGGTTTATAAAATAATTAGGCATGAGTTTTGACTGGCATATTTGGACATATATGTCTGTTAGCTGTCAAAAAACGAACATGTTTCTTATTGGTTTAACTGAAGAACAACCTATTTATTTTATTCTATTTCTTTTTTTTTTTTTTTTTTTTTTTTTTTTTTAGGAAGTCATGTTTCCAGCAGAGCCAGGAGCAGTGCCAATGATTACCACCACAGGGATCAAGTTGATGGATCCACTGTGTGAATGGTCCAAGGACAGACAGAGAGCTTCTATCCCAAGAACCAAGCTGATCTTCTATAGCAAGATGTTGAGTCTGTGTCTTTTTGAAGGTATTTGTCTTATGAATACATCATCCCTTTTCCTAACACCAGTCCAATTCTTAGATAAACTGAAAAATTCCCTAAGCCACCTAGGAGAGATTTAGAATTCTAAAGACACATATGCCTTGAAGTAACTAGCAGGTAAACTCAAAGACATGTCTTTCTGTAAATGCTTCTATGATCTGCCTTGCAGCAATATCAGGGGATCTGGCTTCATCTTGTTTTGAGTCTACATTCCCTTGGGAAGGAGAGGGATGCCTGCCAAAAGCTTTCAAAACCTTAAGGAAGTGTTTACTGGAGTTCCATGTTCTTCCAATGGACTTAAAGATTTAGCTAAAGACGTCTTTAAGATGAACACAGTTGTCTCACAGGCTCACATATAAACTATGCATGAGTTATTAAGGTAAATGCCATAATTCAAAGACATATATTGTTTTAAGATGGTTGATTTGATTTTGTATCTCCACTTCTATCAGGAGTAGGAAACACTGAAAACATTACTTTTGACGCTGGGTTCTCTGGGCTCAGGAAATTGTTCTAGGAGGGGTATACACTCATGTATGACTTAAATTTATTTGATGATAGCAAACATTTTCGTAATTACATTTTATTCAGACTTTAATTTCTACTCCAATATCTTTTTGTAATATATTACAAACATACTTAACACATAACATTATGTTCTGAAACTGCTTGTCTCAAACACTTATAATCACTGTTAACTCTCCCTCATAGGGCTCTTTCACCTTTCAACCACAAATAGCCAGATATTCTTTCATGGTTCTGACTAGCAAGCAACTTCTTAACATAATACAAAAAAACATCAAGTATTGTAATTGTGACTGATAATGCCTATCTCATTGAATATCCATAACTACTTTGCCAAGAAGATCGGGGATGTGTCTCAGAGGATGGAGCTGATGGTTGGCAGATGTACAGTCCAATCCCATATTCTCCTAAAGCTGTTGCTTCTGCCAGTTTCTGTCAGTGATGTGCGGGGGAACAGAGATGGAGGGTACAAAAGAAAAGTCATTGGTTTATTTACTATAGTAAAGAAAAAAGAAACACAGCAGATTGATTGACATCCCTTAAGTTCATCAAACTAATCGAACTTATCACTTTTAACATGATGTCTGAAGTGCCAAGACATGTTGCCATGTGAGGCTGACTGATTTTCTGCCTTGATAATGAAATGAAAAGATCCTTGTATACAAAGAACAAATGTCAAGTGAGAGTTACCGGGGCGGGGGGTGCTTTTGTTCTGAGTAAATTTTATTTCATATGACCTCATGGTAATTTCAGAATTAGTGATCTTGATCTAAGTCAACAGGATACAGTGTTGGAGAAAACCAAATAAAATAAATATTAGGACTCCTGAATAATATAAGGACTTAGGCTTTCATTGCTCAGGAAAAGGAATGACGAGGAGATATTTGGGCATTTTCTAAAGCAACTCAGGAAAGAAAGCTATGGCTTGTAACATCTAATCCTTTATAGTACAAGCCTATTCTATCAATTCATGCCTTCAAGTCTAGATCCTACATTGACATGGAGAGATGAAGTTGATCACAATGTTGTCAGAGCAGAAGTTAATGAAATAGTTCTCCTAAAGAAGCTTCCAGAGGGGACTATGCACAAGATTTCATTGATGCTTCCCAAGATTACAGAACTTACTTAGGGATACATACATATGAGTGAGCGTGGCCATTTGTGACCCAAACAGTGAAAATCTGGCTTAGAAAATGTGAGAGGCATTCTGAGAACTTTAACTGATGAGGGAATGATGCCCAGGTGTAGTCACAGGTATGGTGCTCATAGCCACTCATGTAATTAGATAGCCATGTGCTTTCTGGGTTATGAATTATGGCCAGAGTTGATTGAAATGCACCAGATAGGATTGTGACTTCTGCAGAGGTATAAACTGAAGTAGACTTTTTTTTTCAATCAGATTTTCAATGCTGTTCCTAACAAGATGGCAATATAGAAGACGAGCCACATCCTTCCCTCATGGCAAAGACTCTCCCAAATACTTTACATGCCGTCATTGACATGGACTGGCTTTATCCTCACAAAACTGTGGCTGAGATACAAGGCAATATATTAGTAGCAAGGCATCCTACAACTCAAGTCTTCTTAGATCATAGGTTTCTTTTTTTTTTTTAAAGTTATATGGAATTTGCTTATGCCTGTAAAAATTGCTCTTTACATATAAGGATAAATGAGACACACAGTTATGTTTTGTGGTAGATAAGGGAGACTGTAGACACATTGCTTTGGATAGGTTCAGCCCGGAAAGTATCATTTATAATAACGAAAACCTGAGATTTAAAATGTGATTTCTATGATCATTTTAAATATATGATCTGAAAATACATGAAGGTTATTTGTAGTGTATTTTAGAATGATGATAATTATAATAAATAAAAATATTAACACACTCTCGCTTCTTTATTTTTTGCCCACCACTGGTCATATTTCTGAGCTTTCAATTCTATGGAAATAGAAGGAAATCTATAACTGATTTCCACCGTGCTTTCTCTCCAGTCTCTTCACCCACCCCAGCAAGAGACTCATTTTAACTTTGTGTCCTTTATCAGACCCTAGTGATAAAGTAAACAGTAGGAAAAGTTAAATGTAATACTATCCTGTTCCTATCCTAGAAGTCTCATAGACTTTTAAAAGAAAGGCTGGCTCTGTCGCCCAGAACTTTGTATTGTAAAAAGACCAATTTTACAGTAGTATCATATTGAATAGCAGGCAATAAGCCTAATTGAATTTGAATCTTTATGGGTTGGAAAAGAAACAGTCAGTGACTTGTTTCTCCAGATGCTGTGCAATTTACTCTTTGTCTATTGAGATTCGATGTATAGACCCAGGCCAATTACTATGATTATTTAGTCATTCACAGCCCTCTCATTGAGAAGAAGGTAATGGTGACTGTGGAATGAAGACTTGTTCTGCTTAAGACAACTTGAGCCCATCTTTGTGATATATATTAATATAAAATAATTTTATAAATAGACATCTAACTACATGGGTAAAATATGTCATATGCTTTCAATAATTGTGTGTCTCCACTGAATAGTTTGGGAGTAACATATATACTATTACAGGCTCCTTTACTTAATTAGACGCATGCAACATGAACTGGTTAAAAAATAATGAAGATCTGAGTATGCAATCACTTTTCGTTTATGGAATTTTTAATGCCAAGTATAAAACACAGAAAAGTAGAATGCTTCAAAGAAAACACAATATAGAATTTTACGAGTGGAAAATGCAAATATACCAAAGAAGTAAGTTCAAAATCAGCATTATACTATGAAAGGACATGTGGATTTTATGTGAAGTTCAGAGAGAATAACTGATTAGGACTATGCCCAAATAACACACATTGATAACATAAAATTCTTTTCCACTTTGTCTAATAGGTTAGATGGTGACTTGATTGAACTTCTGTATTTTTATTCTCTCTAATTTTTCTAGGTCACGTTAACAGCGTCTTCAATTTAGAGACAGACCCTTAAAGAGCTCTTTTCATAAGCCTCCTTTGTGAGTTAGTGGATTCTTTGCAACCAAGTCAGCCTGGTTCAGGAAAGCAGCAGATATCCGTCAGTGCCATGCAGCAGAGAACTTCAATAGAATGTATGGAAATAGACACAGAATCCACTCATCTCTGCAGCCACTTTAGATGCGGCTGCAGCTCCGAATAACTTCAATACTGTCTTAGATCCTGCCAAATTGGGAGCTAGAAGTTTGCTTAGAGGAACACTTGCACAATTTTGAAGCCAGAGAAACTGAAGTTAGAGAGATGGCTAAGTGGGTGACTAATGTCCCTAAACCGGGTCGCCGTCACTCAGTTCCTGACCAGGTCAGGTTGAAACTTGAGGCAAAAGGATAACTGTGCACCCCCATGCATACACACTTATCAAAATACCTACTCACGTTGCCAGTGAAGTAGAAACAGTAATTCAGTTCTAAATTAAAAACATGACCCTGTAGAAAAAGTCCGTATCACCAATCTCTTGGAAGCTTCCCCACTTGTCAGCTTTTACCAACCCATTGTAGGGAAGACAGAGGCATGTTTGTAATTCACAGATGGCTAGAGATTCGTGCATTGATGATTCAATCATCCAGGACTGTAAATCAAATGTCACATCTTTAAACACTATGTTGTGTTTGTCGTGGGCTTCTTATAGCTTTATGGATAGCATTGAAATATTTCCAAAGCCCGATACACAGCATTTCTGAACCCTCTTAGATAATGCACCACAGGTCAGTGCTTTGTTCTCTTCTTGCATGCTGGCTCTGTTGACATTCACACAGAGATGTTTACCTGGATGGAGGCAGATTATATTTGCAAATCTTTGGGGATAGTTTAATTAACTGAATAAATAATAGAAAGGAAAATGAGTATTAAGTGGAGTGAGAAGGAGGGTGGAAAATTTTCAAAATAAAGCCGGGGAGGTTGCATTTGGTAATTCATCGTTACACCAGATTCCCCACAAAGAGTGTTGGCAGGGAAGGTTTTAAAGCTGCGATTCTAAGGTGTCTTTTATGTGGTTCATTTCTAAAACTAAATTATCCTTAGAAAATTTAGCACATGTGACACATGGAATTAGCCATAAGTAAAAGCCTTGGCCGTGCCTTGTGACTCTGACCTGGATCTGTCAGTACCAAAGTGTGAGCTGTGTAGGACTCACAATGAAGAGGCAGAACAAGAACATAGAGGCCACATTCCATTGCGTTTGTGGCCCTCAGGTCACAATGACAAACAGGTAAACAGCAAACAGATGATGTCATGCTTTATATAACCAGGAAACCATCAATTATTAAGTATCAGTCTTAAGAGGCAAGGTCTGAAGGTATTTCCTTTTCTTTTGACAAACAGATGGTAGCCAGCACCTCATGGTGAACTTCAACTAGAGATATAAGTTCCAATCTGACAGAGTTATAGCATATCAACGACTAACAAATTACTAGCAAGCTTAATATGGATTAGGAATGCAGCTGACTGTTTGGGAACTTTTCTCCCAGGCACTCGGTTCCATCCCAGCAGCTCACAAGCAGGCTGTGCATGGTGGCAGAGGCTGTTAACACCATCATTTACGGAGGAGGAGATAGGATGATCAGGAGTTCAAGATTATCCTTGACTTCTTAGTAACTTTAAGGCCAGCTTGGGGTACAAGAGGCTCTATGCCTCACCACAAAAGAAATGCCTAATGTGAGCATAAATTGTGCGAGCGCGTGCGCGCGCGCACACACACACACACACACACACACCTATAAGTCTTGTAGCTTTCATTGGATTTGATTTTTTTTTAATTGTTTTGAGACTTACCTCTGTAGTAGGTCAAATAGCTGGCATATTTTTAAGGTGTTCTAAGACAAAGATTTCTTGAAATAGCTTTTCCTATATTCTTTATTTTGAAAGCAGTCAACATGCCAATGGTTTAGTCTCAGTACTGTTCAAAGAATTCAATTTTTGTGCAAGTCTGGTTAGAGAGCCATAATTTATCACTCTGAGCAGGAGTCCAAATGCTTTCAGACTCCAGTCAGAAGTACGGGACTTAGGGGTAAGAAGGAGCATCCCAAGAAAGTGTGTGGCAACATTTGATGACACTTCAACTGTCCTCAGAGAGGAGATGGTCTATGCTCACTTCATCTGTGGCCAGGCTGGAAGACTGGAAGAAAGAAAATACCAGAAGGTAAGTACAGTCTGGGAAAACAATGGGGCACTTTTCAACTCTTCAAGGTGGGATGCCTTCCAATGTGCACCATGGCGCATGCGCAATGTCCCTGGACTGTCCTCGTAACCACAGCTGTGCTATGCTATCTGCGTTCCCGCTTTCCCAGTAGGAGTACTCACTGCAGCTACTCCACCCTCCTTTCACAATTTTCACACACACAGATGTGAGAGTGTGGGGAAAACATTTGTCTTAGCTCATGTGTTTTCCATATCGATGAGCCCCGTGGAGCTGGCCAAAAACTCACCAGAACATTTTCTAGACACTTGAGCTGGGTGCAGTGGACGGCCAGCATCTCTTTCAGAGAGGGTTAGGTGTGATTTATGTGGAGGAACAAGAGATAGCATAAAAGGAGCAGATGTAGCACCCTCTCTGCAAACAAACACAAACTCTTACCTTGGGTTTCTAGATTCCATTGCCAGAGTGGAGGAAACGTGGCAGTTCTGGAGCAATAAATCTGGGCAACAAAGGCGGTTACACACCAGTGGGCCATCCTACCTCCTACATCTCCACTGACACTGGGAGCTCCAGGAATCAGAGCCTAGAGCTCTTAAGTGCACATGTTTGTGTGTCTGAAACAATTCTTTGGAAGTTGTTAGCAAGGACACACTTCTCTACTTCCAGGTCTAAAGGATAAATGCTTTGGGGACAGGGAGTCCAGAATGCAGTTGCCTAGATGCTAATTGCTCTTTTGGTGGCAATATCATGTTTTCTCATGCCAAGTCTACCTTTGAAAATTAAAGTGAAAATACACCCAGGAAACACCGATCTATATTAAAAATAGGAAGATGAAGTATTTGATTAAACAACCTGCTGTGGTCTGCATAGTTAATGTGGCTTTGGACTTACTCAGAATATAGGGGTAAAAGAGAAAATCTCATAATTAATATTTTTCTTTCTTTCTTTTTTAAATTGTTTTTTTCCGGATATGGTTTCTCTGGCTGTCCTGGAACTCACTCTTTAGACCTGGCTGGCTTCAAATTCAGAGCTCCACATGCCTAGACTCCCAAGTGCTAGGATTAAAGGCATGTGTCACCATTGCTTTGTCTATAATTGAGCTTTTTATCAATGAAAATGCAGATAGAGGTCGTACTCGGGGTGTTCTACATCCAAATATGAGTAGTTTTCAAGGGAAGATAGAAAAAAGCCTTGTAAGTTACACATCGTATTGAAGATTATGTTTTTTGATTCAATAATGATGCTATGTATATGTAAAAGTTTCAAATATTTTAAAGTAAAAATAAAAATGACAAAATAGGCATAAATATAATATTAAGACACTTTAAGTATAGGTTGCATAGCAAAAATTGTCTTCTATTGAGAAGAGGGTTTTAGTTTTCATGGTCTGTGAAGACAGACCTGGCAAGTGTATAATTTTGGACTCACTCAGAACATGGGCATTTATTTTAGTATTGTGCATAATAAAGTTTAGTTGTTTAAAACTGAGCATAGTGAAGTGTTAAGATATTTCCCCAGGATTAAGCTAATCCTTCTCTCACACAGGGAAAAGGAGTTGCCAAGAAATTATTTTTAACATCCACTTGAGAGAGACGGGTGAGACTTATAAAAATCTCTTTCAAGAAGTTTTCCAGTACAATAACAGTTTACACCCAACACACACAGAAACACATTTCAAAAACTTTGCGCCTGCCAAGTTGCAAAGTCTGACTTGTCAGAATTACATCACGTTTTAAAAGCATGTTTGAGATGGAGCTTGCCATACATTAGACGCCAGTCCATCAAGAACTGTCATTTTGTTTGGAAACTCAGTGAGCTTCATTCCCTTTGAGTTTATAGAAAATTATTTCAGTTTCAAAATTCCACACATCTCTGGCTAAAATGTCAGTGGTTAATAGTGGCTGGATGCATAAGAACCTGAGTTTTAATCTCCAGCAACTACGTTTGTTTGAGCAGATACTTTTAACCCCAGGGCCAGATAGAGAGATGGGGTGGATGAGGCAAGAGGATCATAGGGGCTGTGTTGGCTCCAGGTTCAGTAAGAGATCCTGCCTCAAATGAGCAAAGCAGAGGATGATGGTGTAGGATCCATGATATTATCCTCTGGTGTCAGCATGCTTACACATATACACATACACACATGCACACACACACACATACATGCCATAGACATGTGCTACACTCATGGATATACATGCACATAAACAATACATAAATAAAAATAAGTGAATACATAAAGTCTATAAGTAGAGTTAAAAGCTATGATTTTGTTATATTTGGAATAGATTGCTTAGATTTTCGTTTCACATTCCATGTGTAAAAGCATGCCCACAGCCTTTACCATGCCAATTTTGAAGTTCAAAGACACAAACTTTCATAGAGAAAACACATAGTGGTGAAGCCCCTTCCAGGCATGCTGTCTATACTGTAGCATAAAGGACGGGATGTCAAGTTATCAAGTTAAGGGAAGAGCATGCAAGTGAATGGTGAGATTCAATGATGAGAGACTGGTTAACAGTGAAAGATCTATCTAGGAAGAGTAGGAAGAATGCCCAGTAGGAAAAGTTCTCTCTGTGCAAACATAAAGACCTGGGTTCAAATCCCTAGGGCCATTTAAAGTGCATGGTAATGTGTATATGTAATCCCATAGATCCTATTGTTAAGTAGATAGTAAAAAGGAAGATTGTGGGCCAGCAGAACTGGGATATGCAGTAACAAATAAGAAAGGGTACAAATTGTCCCAAAGGAAAGGTGGGAGATGAAGACCAAAGTTGTCCTCTCACCTACACACACACACACACACACACACACACACACTCAAACACATGCACACACACATGCACTCACGCACAGAGCAGCATGCATGCCCCCAAACACACAAGCACACGCATCATGAACACTCACTCATACACAAACAGGAAGATAATACAAAGAGAGATCATGCTAGTAACACATGACTGCTTCTTTTTCTCTTCCACAACCCCAAAGATGATCTAGGGGGTATGCTTCAAAATTGCCCTGAGCTCATTTTTTGTTTTTATAATCTCCCAACCATTTCCTTCATAGAAATTATCCTTATCTGTAATTAGCTTTTAGACGTGACTATTCAATTATCGGTTATCATTTCCGTAGAGTGTAAGCTTAATGTGTGTGGGAGCTGCTTGTGTAGCTCGTCGTTCTATCGACACTGTCTTTCATAATTCTGGCAATATACAGGCATCAATAAGAATGCTGAGTGAATGGATGAATGACATTTTCTAATCCACCATCTTTAAGTGAGGAATATGCATGGCATTAGGAGGCTGTTGGACCATTTTAAAGTTCATTTTCTTGGAAAAGTATTTGTGCATGTGTGTGTGTGTGTGTGTGTGTGTGTGTTTCTGTAGGCTACATGTGCATCTATGGAGGGCAGAGGAGGCCATCAAGGCCTCCTGGAGCTGGAGTTATAGGTGGTTGTAAAGCAACCTGTATAAGTACTGGGAGCTGAACTTAGGTCCTTTGCAAGAACATCAAGTGCTCTTTATCACAGAGCCATCACTTTAGTCCCTGTTGTTTAGCTTCTGATTTATGAATCTCTCTCTCCCATATCCCGTGATGATAGGTATATACCACTATGCCTAGTTTTATGTAGTGCTAAGGGAAGAACCCATGTTTGTGTGTGTGTGAAGCAAGTGTATCACAATGGAACTACAGTCCCTGTTGACATCAAGATGTTCATACTGTTTGTGGTTTGAGGCTGATGAAGTGATCTTTCTCCAATGCGATCTTTTCTGAAATCAAAACATTGCTATTGTGTGACTTAAGTCCTCAGCTGGTTTAAATGAATATTAGCTATTACCTTCCATTTTACTCAGGAGTTGAGTAAGATCTTGCCATTGTGTGTATCTTACCAGTTCAGTAGTATGTGTAATCCATTCACTAGCTAACTTTTCTGGCCTGGAACTCATTCTAACTTTTCATGTAGTGTTTGCTCATGTTTATTAGATCCACTAAATTCAAAATTTGCTCTGCAAGCGATATTTCAAAATTATTTAACACATGTAAGTAAATGTTAGGATCAAAAAATTACCAATGTATCCTTTTGGATGTGAACTGTGTATGTGTAAGAGTGAGTAAGTGTAAGTAAGTGTATGTAAGTAAGTGTAAGTATGGCATGGTGTCCATGAGGAGTCCAAGGACAGCCTTCATTATAACCATTTACTAATAAAGACAAAGTGTAATTAAGTGTAGTAAAACTATATTGTATTAGACCAGGACTTTGTGAACAGTGAAGGTGGATCCATAATTTCCAGTAGACCTGCTTGATAAAGAGATGATTTTGTATATCATATCATGCTTCCTATCAGACATTTAGCAGATCTCGACTCTATAGCTCATATTAGACTACCATGATCACTAAATGATAGCCATGAAGCTGGTAGAAACCTTTCTACACTACTATGGAAGAATAGCCTGAGAAATCTCTTAGCTGAATCTTGCTCTTTCATTCCTACATCTCCTTCCCGAATCCTAATTTGAATTTCAAACATGCCATTCTTGGATGATGATCTGTCATATACACGTGCTTCATTTTCTCTAGTCCTCAATCTATTGAAAGATATGTCTGAATGGCCAATTTTACTGTTATAATTATCTGATTAGAAAACTAATATCATAGGCCCTCCTTGTGTTCTGGCTTGTTTTGTAATAGATGCAACCTAAAAGTCTTTCAAATGCCCACATTGAGTCGTGAATATGATAGTGGGTTTCAAATTACTCTAAATTCAGGTTACTCTGAAACTTAAAAACAATTTTCTAGTTTTTAAAGAACCGTGAACTTTTTGTGGTGCTTCACTCTAGTGGACAAAGGGTTTCTGTCTTCAGGAAAAATGAAACAATATTAAATGGGTGATCGTGTTGAGAGTTTAGGTGCCTCTGACAGAAATTATATGAATGATGGAAATTTTGTTTTCTTACATGAAGTCCAGGTAGGTGTTTTGTTGTTGTTGTATTTTTGTATTGAAGTAACTGCCAAAAGATAACTAACTAACTAACTAACTAACTAACTATATATATATATATATATATATATGTGTGTGTGTGTGTGTGTGTGTGTGTGTGTGTGTGTGTAAAATTTTAAAAATGAAAAGGCTGGGGAGGTAGTTATGTTGTCAAAATGCTGATTGTGAAAGCATGAGCCTAAAGCCCTTGAACCTTTTTTGGAAAAGCTGAGAAGAATGGGACAAATGAAATCCCACTACTGGGAAAGCAGAGACAGATGTGTTCTGGTCTTGTGTATCCAGCCAAGCCAGTCTGGATGGTGATCTCTAAGCCAGTGAGAAACCCTGTCAAAACAAAATAAAACAAACAAAAATCCAATAACATATAGAAGCACATGAAGACTCACATATGTTGTTGTCTTTTTGCCTCCACAGTAATATATACACACGTGTATGTATGCTACCCAAACACAATTACCTCTGCAGATATGTGTGTATACACAGGCACATGCACATATGTACACACACACACACACACACACACACACACACACACACAGAGTACAAAAATAGAAGCAGGGCATTGTAAAACTGCCTATAGCAGGCCAACCTAAAAGCTGATGAGAGAAGAGCTTCTTGAATACACACAGACACAGACACATACACACACACATACACAAACACAGACAGACACACAGACACATAGACACACACACACACACACACTCTCACCTGTGCATGATGAGTGTGGAATTCATGAGTCCTCTGCAATAACAGCAATTGTTCTTAACCACTGAGCCATCTCTCCAGTCCTGTTGGGACCAGGTATCTTGTTATTACAAGCCAGCAGCTTGTTATGATGACTACAAGATGACTCTTACATAGCCCAATATCATTTGGGAAAATAGAGGCAGAGACTGTAAATCCATCTAATTTAAGATATACGCTGTCCTTCTTAGCATTTACGGTAAGTGTGACACTTCCTAGAGTCACTTGAGAATGGAGTCATAATGAGGAATGACCCAGATGAGAGTAGCCAGTGAAGACATCCCTGAGAGGTTGCTTTGGTTGTTACTTGATAGAGGGGGTGTCTAGCCTACTGTGGGTAGCACTATTCCCTGTTCAGGTGGCCCTGGGATGTATTACAAAGCAGGGGCCTATGAATAAGACAGCAAGCAGCATTCCTCCATGATTTCTTCCTCAAGTTCTCACTTGAGTTACTGCTTTCACATTTGTCAGTGATAGTCACTTAGGAGAGTGAGTGACTCTTTCTCCCCTAACTTGCTTTTGGATGATGCTTTGTGACAGCAAAAGAAGGCAACTAGAACATAGGCCAGAGTAATCAGAAACACGCTGATATCTTTATATGCAACTGTTTTTTCTCAAATAAATATGATACCTGTGCAGTAAAGGTGCACATGCAGATTAGACTTCTTGTTCTGTCATTAATTACTCTGCACCCATGGGACAATCTAGAATCATCCATTTTATTGGGCAAAGTTTTAGGGTGCATCCATGGCAATTAACTAAGCAGTAAACCAATGCTGTACATGACTTTAAGGAAATATTTATCTACTTTTCATTCTTTCTGTATTCCCTCTCCTCTCCTTATTTTTTTCTTATCTTTTCCATGCCGTTGATTTGGAATGGTCTGGATATGTGACAAGGCTGACCTTGAGCTCAAAATCCTGCCCTAGTCCTGAGTTCTTTGGTCACAGGTATAAGCCATTATGCCTACGTCTATCCTACTTTACATGATTAATCTAATTTCAAAGGGTTCAAAAGACTGCAGATTGTAAGAAGATTTAAGTCATTATTAGCCCAGTATTAGCAAAGATTTTGGTGTTATTACATCTCCTTAAAGCAGTGGTCCTCAACCATGACTTTAAAACTAGTCCTCATGTTTCGGTGACTGCCAGCCATCCAATTATTTTCATTGCTACATAATAACTGTAATTTTGCTACTTTTCTGAATCATAATGTAAGTATCTGTGCTTTCTGATGGTCTTAGGTGACCCCCTGTGCAAGGGTTGTTCAACTCCCCAAAGAGTCCGAGAACTACAGGTTGAGAACTGCTGCCTTAAAGAAAGTTTATAAAATCTTCATTTTCAATCTATACAACCAAAAGCATTGTTTTGTTCTCCATAACCATTGTTTGTTTTTAAAATACCCCTTAGCACTACAAAAACATCTTTATTCATTATAAAGATCTTAGAGTATGCCTAAGCAGAAAGGATACATCTTCCCTAGGCTTAGCACACTCCACCATAGTTTGTTTTTTCAGATTTCATCTAGAACATGCTGTCAACTATGAGGCAGTGTCAACTTGGAAACTTGAGAGGTTGGGTCATTCCTGCTAATATTTGGGATCCTGGTTCCAGGAAGTCTAGCTTTCGTCTGACAGATTAGTCACTCCAATAAAGATTTGGCCCCACTCTTCACCCTTGCTCTGAAAACGCATATAAAAAGAAATCTTCTGAAAAGTGACATTTTTTATAGAAACATGACCGTTTTTGTCTTTCATGATTAGGTGATAGGAGGCAAGCTTGTGCTCTTTAACCCCACATTCATACTTGGAGGCTGTCCATCAATTTTCACGTTCCATAAAGATGTCTTAGCTGTTTCTTTGGCTAATTCATGATTCCATCTTTATTTGGCAACTTACGTTCCTGGTTTAACATAGTGCAGAAACAAAAACAGCTACTCTGAGAGTCCTTCACAAGGCTTAGTTTATAGCAATTCTTAAAGTTTATATCACAGAACTGACAAGTTTGGTGCTCTCTTATCTAACTGTCTGCCTTCATTTAAGGGTGCTTCCGTGGGTGTCATCTGGCCATCATGAAAAGCTTGTGCATTGTGCCTTTCAGTGGTTTTCAAGTATTAAAGATAAAAGCCGAGTATTTACAGTTAAAAGAAATTTTTGTTAGACTTAGATTTCTAAAAATAAGTACTAGTTATTATATATCATGCAAAGGTCAACAGTATGAGGCTGTTAGTCATAGAATTCTTTTGAAATAAATAAAGATGTTATTTCTAAGGAATGGTATTCAGTTTTCACTTCATTTATTCATCTCATCTCTCTATGCATTGATGTAATAGTATTGTGGGTTTTTTGTCTTAGTATGTATAGGAACAGGTAAGCCATGGAAGTAAAAATTAGCATCAATACTTGTTGAATATTAATACTTCCCTTGAATTAGACACAGTGAAAAGGCCTGAGAAACAAAATAGTATTTGTAAACCCTGGTTTTCAGTGGCACAGATAAACATTGACCGTTTATTAAGAAGAAAATTGACAGATAAAATTTCTATTATTAACTATTTCAAACATGTGAAGAAATCTCAAAAGGCTTACTTGAGATGTAGTTTGCTACAGAATAATTATGACTTTATATTAGTTCTATTTGTTTATCTGGACACACATATAAAGCAGGTCCTCTACCAACTGAATTACATTCCAACCACTAGATCTCACAAGTTCATCTCCATAGCCTGAGAGTAAAGACTATTGGATTAGTCAGTTTGTGTGTGTTGAAGAGGGTGTCTTTGGTTCTTCCCTTGATCTGACTGAATAATAGAGGAAAGCAGACCTTAAAGGCTGGGAGAACAGCCACAACCATCTAATGGGTCCTATTTTCTAAGGCAGCAGAAAGTTGATAGTGGAGACCAGTGGCTGAGGACATTAAATATTGTACTTCCTAGGAGATACTCTTGGCTTATACTGGTGTTTCTACTTGATTTGACACCTTGGGGCTCTTGGTGTCAGATGATCTACCATTTAAACTGTGACTTTAGTTAGTCCAGTTGCAATATCTCCTTAGGAGTCTCTAACCAGAACTAGGAGGAAGGAAGGAGATAGGAGCGAAAGAACGGAAAGTGTGAAGCAAGAGCAAGCAAGCACATGAGACAAAATCTGTTCTTTTTCCATAATCAAAACAAAAATGCTTAAAATTTGCAAGGTGACTTGGTCATGCTGAACAGAATCTATGACACTTTCCAGAGTCCTGTTTCTAATGGTTTTAAATTGATGTAATATTCTCTCTCTCTCTCTCTCTCTCTCTCTCTCTCTCTCTCTCTCTCTCTCTCTCTCTCCCTCTCTTTCACATCATTTTGGGCAAATCTAACTTTCTGTTACTCTATATAGTAAGGCAAAGGAAACAGTTATCACTTGCATTAATCATCTAAGACCCTATCTTAGGCTGGCATTGAAATGTAAGCTTCAATAAATCCTATAATTATAGATGAATGAATGTTGCCAACAACTTACAGAAGCCAAAAGTGGATCCTATTCTAGTTGTGTTTGTTGATCACCAGACAATGACTGTTACCTTCATCGTGGTTTTATAACGTCCTAAACAGAGAACCCAGAGAAACTGTACTTAAACAGCTCATTCATAGGGATTGTCAATGATTATTCAAAGCTGTTTTATGCTGTTTGGTCTTGGAATAATTAGATACTGTACCATCTTTTCCACTAGTTGCCAAGTTTGAAGTTTTCTTTGCCTCTCAGACTCCAATCTAGGTACAGGACACATGTCTATCGTCCCAGCATATGTGGTCCTATGCACAGCTTGGGATTTGATTCTTAAAACCCCCTTTGTTTTTATGAGAAATCTAAATGTGGAGTTATATAGCACAGAGTGTGCTAGCTGGTTCTGAATGCTGGAGTGTGACCACTCACTCACCATGCTCAGGACAAAACTCGGGTTTTGATATTTTCCTTGATGTTTTGATGATAGAAATATGCCACATTTGAAAGTATCAATGTTGAAAATTTTGGGTATAGTTTCTTTTTTCATAATGCCTTTTAGTTGTTTGTTAATTTTTGAAAGTTTCCTAACATAGACTCCTAGAGAGCTCTGCATCTTTTTTGCTTTATTTTCTCAAATCTGCTTCTTAAATTTTTATTTGGACATAATTGTCATAATCACTACATCATCCTAATTGTGTAAATAATGAAAATTATTTGATTAAAAAATCCTAAAATGTTTACTGCCACACAGGAGATGACATGGCAATGTAAAACAGAAAATTAAAATGTCAGCATAAACCAGATGAATTCAGTCGGATCCCTAAAATGAATTGGTCACATTATCAGCTTGTACTTAATTTTATGTTTCTTATTACTTTAATTCATGTACATACCATCAGGCTGTCTGACATTTTCTGCTCTCCCTTGCTTCCTTCCAGTGACACAAGTACTAGAAAAGTTTTGTTTCAAAAACATGAATTTAGTTATGCAAATATTCTAATTGTGTAAAGACACATTCAGGTTGAAATCAAGACAACAAAATTTTCTCCTTGATTGCATGGAGATCACAGAACTATGGAAGAGAGAGCATAGAACCACAGAGGGGAAACCATGGAGGGGAGGCCGTGGAGCTTACTCAGCAGCAACTTTCTCCCCTTTTTTACTTTCTTTTGTGAAGTCTGTTCTTATAGGCAAACGAGAAAGAGGCAAGCCATTGGGAAGCCATTGTAGTTCATCTGTGTACTCATTCAGAGACCATTTATTTACTGTTAAACAGATATATCAGCTGCATGTTTAATAAACATTAATTGACACACACACGTGAATGTGGAGTGTTCAGGAGAATGAAAATCCTTGAATCTATGCAGACCTTCCAGGGGGCTTCTTTTCTTTCTTTGCTCCGCAAAGAGGGTTTCCCCTCTGTGGTTCAAAGAATGAGTCTCAGCTATATAATGCCAGGCAGCTCCTTACCACAGGTGCAGTCAGTCACATCAAAGATACTTTAATTCATAATGATCAATTCCTTGCTCTTACTAGGTCATTACAGCCATTTGTAATTGCCATTTTACTGATGCTTAGATCCAAAGTACTGTGCCATGAGGACGTGTGCCCAAGACAGGTATCAAACTACCCCTGATGATAGTCATTGGTCTAGGATCTCAGTGGTTGCTCCCTGAAGAAAATGTTCCATGAATAAGTAATCTTGAAATATATATTTTACCATGAGTATTATTAAACAAGGTAGTTTTCGTAAGGGGAGGTTTTGTCACTAAGCTCTTTTTTCCCAATTGGTTATTGACCTGTCAATAAAGAAGGCTGGGGTCCAATTGCAGGAGGGAAGGTACAGGTGGGACTTCCGGATCCTAAGAGGAAAAGGAGACACAGGGAACGAGAGTGGCCCTTTTCTGCCATGCTTTGGAGGAAACAAGACACTGCAATCATGTAAGGCCTCAGGCAGCTAGGTCCTGTGGCCTCTGGCCTCTCCTACGGGCAGATGGCCAAGGAGGTTGGCAAATGCCAGCTGATACAAGCCACTCTTAGGGCAGGAGGAAAAATGGAGGTAATAATTGGTGAGGACATGCCTTTCCAGGCTGGAGGTATCTGTGCCCAGCGGTTTAGAACTGGCTGGCAAGTTCTAAAATAATAAAGCTGTCTGTGTGTCCGTTATCCATGGATTCTTTGGTCTCATGAATGGGCTGGTGGCTAAGCCAGGAGAAACAAAAGGGAGCTGGGAGGGGCTAGTAGCACAGTTGGTTGTAGCTCCAGGCCAAAGGTGGTAGCATGTTTTGAAAACTACACAGAAATTTTAAATATCTTTTACTTAGTTACATTGGAGAAATGGTCCTTAGTGTTTTGTTGACAACAATGATTATTATAATAAAAATGTTTGTGTGTTGGAGAATTACTAAAAGTAGACATCAAGCATGGTTTTCTACATAGAAGGCCAGTATGATGGAATTGATTTGTTAATTCCCTTGGTTTCATCATTTTACATTGCAAACATCTATCAAAATATTATACTGGCTCCCATGAGTATTTCCGATTATTGCCTGACAATCAGAAATAAAATGAGCAAACTGGACATGGCAGTGCATGGCCTCTCTGATCTATATAGCAAGTTCCACATACTGAGATTCTATCTGAAAATAAAATGAAAATAAAATGAGAAATGAACTTTATAGAACTTAGTAATAATCACTAACACAGAAACAGAAAGCAGAAAAGATGAGATGGTCTTGGCAAAAGAAATAAATAAGCACAGGGTGGCTGTGTCTTTGACCTGTGCCAGCAAGCTCATCCTCCCAGCTCGTTTCCCAATGCTGGTCTATGGAAAGGAGAATAAACAGACAAAGCTAGGGTCACTCATTAAGCAAACAAGTACGTTCTAGGCTCCTGTGCCTGCCACCCACTGTATTGAGCACTCCGTCTATGATACTAGGCATTGGCTCAATGCTCTGAGAATGGATCTCTGCAAACAAAAGAGAGATGCAGCAAAGTATTCTATGTATTCTAATCTGGAAAGTTTATTCTAATCAGTTAATGGGATTTTTTTTTGAGATTACAATTTGATTACAATATTTCTCCCTTAAAGTTCATCCCGGAATCCTCCCATATACCTTATACACCCGTCCTCCAGATTTATGGTCTCTATCTCTTTTCCTAATTGTTCGTTTATGCATTTCTTTATATACATACACATTTATAAAAATAACCTATTCAGTACATATATTGCAACCTGTATGTGTTTTCAGAGATGACTGCTAGGAACTAGACAACCAACTTGTATGTTCTTCCCTGGGAAGGACCACCTCTGGCATTCCCAGCTTTCCTCAGGTACCATTTGTCTGGTCTCAGTGGGAGATGATAGCCCTAGCCCTGCAGAGACTTGATATGGAACAGAGAGGGCCTCCATCCTTTCAGAAGAAAAGGGGAAGAGAGGATGGGGATGGACTTAATGGGGGGAGGAGGGAGGGAGGGACCAGAATATAAAGAAAATAAATAAATAAGTAAATAAATAAATAAATAAATAAGACTCGCTCAACAGAAGGAAGCCATACTCGGTACTGGAGACCTAGCTAAATACTTAATGTTAGTGCCAATATGGTTATTGAAAGATAATCTACAAGTATTAATTTACTGAACCAGCATAATTGTTACAAATTTATAAACATTAGACCTTATGCCCACAGATAAGTATAGTCTTCACCCTTTATCAAGGAAACATCTCATCTCCTTGAGACAGAAGAAGACCACTAGAAAACCACAGTTAATAAAAATGCAGAGGTATGTAGCCCAGACCCAGTGGATATATCTACAAAACACTCTCGAATCTAAGGCTCAAAGAAAATCAAAGGTTTTAAGAAAGTAGGTCAGAAACGAGTTTGGCAGTCTGGGGTCAAGGAGAGCAAGAGCAGAGATCACAGGGGTCTTTCTGAATGAGGTGGTATTTGCAATAAACCAGAGGGATTATTTGCTATTTAGCACATGGGAAAATAAGAATGAAGAAATCCTTCAAGAGTTTACACTACTGGTGGTAGACAAGCTGATTAAATGTCTGTAGAGAGTGAGGGTCCATAAGGAATCCTTTTTTCTTGAAAGATAATTTTGTAACTTTGGTTCTTTAAAAATTGTAGCCAGGCGGTGGTGGCGCATGCCTTTAATCCCAGCACTTGGGAGGCAGAGGCAGACGGATTTCTGAGTTCGAGGCCAGAGTGAGTTCCAGGACAGCCAGAGCTACACAGAGAAACCCTGTCTCGAAAAAAAACAAAAACAAAAAAACAAAAACAAACAAACAAAATAAACAAATAAAAATTGTATATAGGTATTTACTATAAGTATGCCCATATGTTTGTCTTTTGTTTTGGGGGGTTTGGTTTTTTTTTTTGCTGTGATTTATTTTATGTTTTTTTCAGGGGAGGGGTTTGTTTGCTTTTTTTGTCTTTTGTTCTTTGAGACAGGGTTTCTCTGTGTAGCCCTGGCTGCCCTGGAATTCACGCTGTAGATGTGGCTGGCCTCAAACTCACAGAGATGCTCATGCCTCTGCCTCCTGAGTGCTGGGATTAAAAGTGTGTACCATCACTACCTGTTGATATCATTAACGAACCTATTAGTCTCAGAGTTAATATAGCTTCTTGCAATCCCAGAGGTTCTCGGGGTAGACCAAATGTCCCTCAGAAGACCTATACACACTAATTGTTCTGTGTGGCTTCTTTAGATTATTTATTACTTGTTTATTTGATAATGGTTTTATTTTATACCATGCTACTATGAAATTTTTATTTAATATGTTTGTTTAAGCAGTTAGATTCTAGCACCCACCAAATATCAGAACCAGAGATAGAGAAATGTTGGTCCAGCTTTTGCTAGACTGTGGAGTCCTACGTAATTTTCCTCCTGGCAGCAGGCTCTATATGAGAAAATATTATGGCTCAGGCATGATTTTTTTCAATTAAACTTCAAATGAATGCAGGAATCTAAGCACTTATTCCTTTTAAATGGTCTAAATTTAACAATACGATTTGCATTGTGCTATAAAGAAGCAGCTGTAAGCGCAATGAATGTTTGTTTATGATGTCTCTGGTAGTAATTGTGTTTCCCAAAGCATGCAAAGAGCAGTTTTCTTCAAGTGACTTATTGGAAATGTGAAAGGAGGGTGAGTCTCCTTTCTAAGCAAGCTTGCTTTCTTCAGCCCCAGTGATGGCATTATGAATAAATTGCAGGACAGATTTAATACTAAGCATAAAAGACCCTTGTCCTGAATTCATGGGCATAACTTATAATTACTGTACTATGTAAAGTATGCTATTACTATTTGACTTACATTTGTTATAATTACTGGGTATTATTCTTCAAGTAGCTGGGAATAAATGATTACTAACAAATGATGTTTTTTGTGGGTCTGATATATGATAACCAGGAAGATTTTATTCTTGCGTCTCTGAGGTAAGGTGCTTAGCTTAGAATAACAATTTAAGAATCTGGAGGAGTAGAAGGTAGGAGCCTGCTTCCTATAATGTCCCCCAAAGTTCTGCCACTTCTATGAAATGACCTAAGTGTATTGATTTTGCACCATTGTGTTTATCTTTGACAAAGTTGTATTTTTCTGTCCATCTGAATGGACTGTGTCCTAGCTGTGGTTCACTTCGTCTATATTTCTGTAGGAAGACATTCAAAGAGTGAGATGACATTATCTTTAAGGTTGGAGGTTTGGCACACGACAATGTGGAGGATGTTTTTCCCCTTTTTGACTGAAGTTTCACCTTCAAATTCTCAAAGGTCATTCAAAGGTAATGTTTTTCTTAAAACATACCAATTACACTGACCTAAGCCTTAACACAAACAAAATCTTTTAAAATGCAGACACTTGAAAAAAAATCCAAAGTTTCAATCCTGGCTCCAGCATTTGAATATGAAAAGGAGAACAAAAGAAAATGAAATTCCTTTGAAATAAGACTTCTCATTTTAGAGAAGAAGCTGGTTCGTTTCTTTTTTCCCCCTCCCCAGCACATGTATTCTTAGTTGAGAATTTCTTTTTCTACTGAGAAAAACTGTGTCAGTTGGCCAAAGATAAGTGCTGCCTCTTCTAAGTTATTATCTCACACAGTTTGACATGACTATCTTACTGTTCTTATGATTAGGTTACTAAAGGGAAAAGAAAAGAAAACTAGAAAAGACAAGAAAAGAGAAAACCACAATAACATTCCTTGGCCTAAAAGCTATCCAGCACCATTATCACAGGAACACTGGAGCTGGACCCAGTTGATAGGTTTACTGTTTCTTAGAACATAGAGATCAGGCCACCGTATTTTCAGCTCTTTTTATTATGTGTCTTGCAGTTTCCTGAACTTTCCAACGTTCTTGCAGCCTCTATTGAACACTGGTGGAAAGGTGGCATGATTATACTCCTCAGCTCTGTTCCCCAAACCCTGTAAGTGTTTTTACTGACCTTTGACAGTTAGGAGATTTTTGAAATACATGCAAAATATGGAAAATGGAATTTTCATGACCAAAAAACTCTTACATTGCACATAAACATAAATTTTAGTAAAGATTCCTGTGAGAGTAAAGATCAAAGAATTCTGCTGTTTTTATATTTGACTTTAGAGAAATAAAATTTGTGGCAAGATTTGTGATACTTGTATGCAGGTTTCATAGGACAAAATCTGTTTAAAAGTCACAAAGAGATACTAGTGAGAGAGATACTGCAGCTAGGCAGGCTCTACAAGAGGATCAAACATGATGTCAAGTCTCTAGGGACAGTATGAGGGTAATACCAGTCCTTAGTTGTACTTGTGCACCCCCATTACTCTTCTGGTTTTGGTTTCTTTTATTTTGAAAACTTACCTCACAAAAAAAGAAAAATCCATCACAATTTATTGGAAATAAAGGCTTATTAGGTTGGGAACAAATTTTGCCTGAGGGTGTAGGCAAAATTTTTTCATAGGGGAAATGGTGAACTTACCCACTGTCTGTTTTTCTGTTTCTCTCTCTCTCGGTCTGCCTCTATCTATCTCTTTTTCCCTCTCTTCTTTCTTTGCTCACCTTTCTCTTAAATATAAGGACAGTTTTATTGATGCAATGCTCTTCCACGGAAGGAGAAATATCCCCTATTGAAATCACCCATCCTGGGCAAACAAATCCTGTGAGTTTTGTGTTAAGGAGAATGTCTTAAAGAGTTTGGACTCAGACCAAGAGGGAGAAAATTGCGACAGGCCAAATTTGCTACATCTTTGAGGTGGATTTTTATATTTACAAACCCTCTTTGAAGGACATTCTTCAAACAGCAGTGATCCTAGACACTGTCACTATTCTTCACTTATGGGACAGTTTTAGATAAAACTATACTGTGTATGCTAAGTGTTATCGGGAGTCACTTATATAGAGAGCATGTGCTTATGGACAATATAGAGCTTTCTGCCATTTAGTCACTATATGTGATTTGAAGTTTACTTGCATGGGTTTCAAGGTTGTAGTCATCTGTTTCTTCAATGATAATACTCAGCTCATGAGAGGCTAAATACTGACACTGAAACCTAACATTATTTAGTGAGGCAGAATTTACTTAATTGTCCAGAAATCTGGGTTTATGTAGGTGTTTCTAAGCTCTCATCTTTTCTCTGCCATTTATCTATTATATCTTTGACAAGTCACTTACTGATTCAAATCTTTCTTTTCTAAAAATTAAGATCCAGAAGAACTGCCTTAAAGAACAAATGAAATACTCTTGAGGTATATTGATGAGCACTTACTTTATTGTCAATTATTCAATAACACTTATTATATTCTCAATCTCATGTCCGTAGGATGCAGAGGCAGGAGACACATCCTCATTACTTTACTGTCATTATTACTTGAAGAATATGGGACATCTTGTGTATAATAAATACTAAGAAAATCCAGCCACTACCACTAGAGTTGACCACTGTTTCCCCCCCACCCCCATTTTGGACATAAAGAATTGATTCAAGTGTAAGCATAAGGTGCTGATTGCTGAATTGTTGTGGATGATAGATTAGGGACTGGATGAGTCTTCTGTGGCAACAGCTCCATGGCTGCTTTGCCTAGTGAGGATGTCTATGAAAAAGGACTCTGTATAGTCACTGTTCATGATCAAAGAACCTGAGAATCACACTTCATATTCATTGAGGAGAATGTCCTTGAGTGATTAGTATACACAGATGTTTCCCTAGGATAAAATAAAAGGAAAATGATATTGGTTTGAAAAAGGAAAGGTAGTTTCTCACCCAAGTATCAGCCAAGGTGTGAGAGCTAGAAAGGAAGGAAGCCTATAGCTCACAACACCCCAGGCAACTGCTATCCAGCTCTGCTCAGCTTTGGATCAATAAAAATTACTAAGTAATATCTTGGCTCTTATGCTTTGTAATATACTTCATAACTTTTTATTTCCATTGTAAAACATAATAAAAAGCAGTCTCTCGTTAGTTCCGTGTATTTTGTAAATACAGAGGGTTTTTCCATACATTTTAAACACTGAATTATTTCCCATTCTGTCTATAGCACCTTTGTCTTTGGCTTGTTAAGTCTTTGGCTTTAGTCACTGTAAACATTCATAAAATTTACATTTTAAGTGGCCATTCTTTATAAGCATCTGTTTACTTTACAACCACAAATAAAGCTTAAGGAAAAATCTTTCTAATAGCTGCTATAATTTTTTTACAGGATAGCATAATGTCACTTGAACTCATTGTGACATCAAGTCTGTGGTATTTATTTTCTCTGGAACACAGGGGACAGCAGATCATGCCCTCTAGATCAGAGACTTACCATTACTTATGAGGCTGAGTTAAAATGCCTTGAATGTTCTTTCTTCTATGGAACTGAGCATGCCATCCTCTGTAACACCATGGATCCTTTGAAGTTGTTAGAGTGCATTCACACAATTTGTTCTGTTTTTTTCCCACGTATTTTATCTGTTCTTCCTTTCTTCCTCTCTTCTCTTTCATCCCCTCCCCTTCCTTTCTCGTTTTCTTCCTCTTCCTTCCCTACCTTTTCCTTTTCATCCTTCCCTTCCTTTCCTTTTCTCCTTCCCACCCTCCCTCCTGTTTTCCCCCACCTAATTATATGTTTATCGATTCTCATATAAGGTGGTAGATTTCTTATTTTTATCCCCAGATAGGGTTTCTATGTGTATCCCTGGCTCTCCTGGACTCACTCTGTAGACCAGGCTGGCTATGAACTCACAGAGATCTGACTGTCTCTGCCTCTTTAGTGTCAGGATTAATGTCTTCTGCCACCACACTCAGCAATATGGTATATTTTTAAAATTAGGAACTATGTCCTAAATATTATCATAGTCTTAGGAGCAATTATAATGTTCACCTCTTAATACAGGTAGAAATTAGTATCTGCTTAGTGAATTCTAAAGTGCTGAGTAAATTGTGAGTCTGTGAAGGGCAGGTACTGACTAATATTTCTCCGTATGTTCCTAGTACCAAAGCTGTGTCTGAAAGCACATTTTCATTAGATAAATAAACAAAATATTCACCATTTGTAAAAGGGAAACATTGAACCAAATTATCATAATTACTGCTGGAACTATTTAAACATTAAATTTTAAATTTACATGTGTTGTGTGTGTGTTTGTGTGTGAGAGAAATTGTGTACATGTGCATGTAGCATATTCTATAGCATGTATGTATTGTCAAGGTGTCAGAAGACAACTTGCAGGAGTCAGTTTTTGTTTACAATTTTTTATTCCTCTATCAAACTTTACATCCTGTCAGCAATTTCCCCTCCCTTCATTCTTTTCTGTCCTCTCTCCTCCACCTCCCCTCCCTTCTAGATCCATACCTCTTCCATTTCTTGTTCAAAAAAATAGAAGAAGAAGAAGGAGGAGGAGGAGGAGGAGGAGGAAGAGGAGGAGGAGGAGGAGGAGGAGGAGGAGGAGGAGGAGGAGGAGATATCCCAGGAATATCCACTGAACATGGCCTAACAAGATACAGAAATACTGTGCTACAGGAACAAAAGGGTCCCAAGCTTAGGCAAAGGAGTCAGAGACACCCTTGCCCCATTCCCACTGTTTGGAGTCTTATAAGAACAAGGAAGAGGAATCAGTTTTTTTCTATCTACCACATGGGTTCTGGGGATCAAACAGGTTTGCAGGGAGTACCTTTTATCTTTTGAACGATATCCTTAGCCCAGATTTTAAATATTGCCATTTTGTTGGCTCCTTATCTTCCACAGAATATAGAGTGCTTAAAATACTATTTTTCTTTGTTATTGATGTTTGTGTGGAACATTCTGAATGTTTGGTACAGTGGTTAAACTTGTGGGCCATTTATATACATGAGGTGATTTCTCTGATACTTTTTTTCTTTTTTGGTATTTGTATAAGATAATATGTTTGCTGTTGTCTTAAAATAACATCTGGAGTGAATATGGGGATGGTTTAGAAATGGAATAGAGACAGTTCGGGTCTCTGTTCATGCTCTTGGTAAAATATGATTGCCCAGTGATATAAAAAAATAAGCTAGGAGGGATTGGAGAAATGGCTCAGTGGTTAAGAACACTGACTGCCCTTCCAGAGGTGCTATTCCCAGCAAACACATGGCGACTCACAAACATCTGTAATGGAATTTGATGCCCTCTCCTGGTGTGTCTGAGGACACTGTATCCACATAAATAAATAAAAGAAGGAATAAAATTGGAGATAATTCTAATGCATTGATCTTTATGACTTTACGTAGGCTAGATCCAGCTACACGGTCTTGATTGCTGAAGTTTTGTAGTGTTGGAACTGTGAATCCTTTAATTTTGTCATTTATTAAAATAATTATTGTTACTAGTTTTGTTATCTTGTGTTGCAACCATTTCCTCATGAACTTTAGAATAATTGTATCAATTTTTGCATAAAGCCATGCTTTGACAAGAATTTTTGTTGAATCTCTAATTCAACTTGAGGATAAAACTGTCTTATCAATAATGCAGCTTAAGTGTATGCACAGGGGTTCTCTTTCCATCTAAGTAGGTATTATTTAAGTTTTCTGAAATATTTTGCTGAAAAAAAATCACAGACTTCTATTGCTAAATGTATTCACATACATTTCATTTATATGGATTTTGATATTATCTTGAATCAAATTTTATTCTTAAACTCTTTTCAGATGTCTCATTGTTCAATATTTGTGACTGACTATTTATGTTTCCATTTTGTAAACTTGCTGAATATACTTTATTATCTTTAACAGCATTTAGTGAAGGTTTTTTTTTTTTTATCATTTTCTCTATGTGAAAAGATGCTATGGTCTATTTTTTTTTTTACTAAAGTCATCTTTTCTTCTTCCTTCCCTATGTACTTGCATTTCATTTCTTTTCCTTGTCTAATTGCTGGTGATAATTTTTAAAACGGAGGTCTATATACTTTGCTCTCTGGAAAGATTAGGCAGCTTGGTTTTGTAGTTTTAAAATGTAGGAATGTTATCTAAGTCCATACATTTTCTGGTAACAAGGACAATGTGTTTTCTCATGTCTTCATTCAACATTCATAGAATGAATATCTTTTCACACAAGTTATCTGAATCTGCTGTTCATGCTTTATCAGTGCCTCCCCTTCCTTATATATTAGTATGACTATTGGCTATGCAATACATTATAAATTCATTTAAATGTAATTCGACTCATGTCAGTTTTTGCAATTTGTTATACACAATCATATTGTCATATTTACACATAATCATACCTGGAAATCATTGGACTTTACTTACTTTTAAGTCATTTTTATTTTGTTAGGGTTGAATTCTGGGCCACCCAATGCTAGGTGAGCCTTCACCCACTCACCCACACACTCTGTTCAATAGCTGTCATTTTATTTACGGTGATGCCATTGTGTTAAGATTAGGCACGTCTTTTTGTTTTCTACCCCTGAAATTATATGCACCTATTCACCTTTCTCTTTTATATCCTTTACTAAATGTTTGAGAGAGCATGCATTCGGCTACTAATAAAACTTTTGAGATAAAAGTACATGTGTAAGAATCTCTGCACTGGGATATATTAGCTCCTTTGGATACATGTGCCCAGAAGTGGCACAGCTGGCTTATATGGTAGCTTTGTCTTTATTTTGATTTTCATTTTCATTGCATTATTCACAATAATGAGGCGGTGACGACAGTCAGTGGGTGAATGGATAGTAAAATTGTTGTGTACATGAAAAATAAAGTTTTATTCAACTGTGGAGAAGTAAAATCATAAAACCTGAAGGAGAATGAGTAGAAAGTTGAGCCAAGTAGCTTGGTCTCAGAGAGAAAATAGTCATTCATATATTGGATCTCAAATTCTAGCCCACTTTGCCAGCATGTGTGCACAAGAGTAAGTATTAGGGTGGGAATAGGTTGTAAAACTACAAAGGCCACCAGAGTGGGAAAAAAAGATCCTGGGATACAGGAGGATACATTTGATATGAGAGAAGGGTGGCAATGGGATAGAAGATCCACAGTAAACAGGAGCACAGGATGGAAAGAATGGAGACAGGCAATCAACAAAAACAAATCTTGTTTGAAGATGACATAGTAAAACCTGATATTGTTCTGCTGCTTAAAAAAGAAAAGAAAAAAGAAAAGAAATCCAAACAAAAAATTCTAAATATTCACATCTGTAAGCCTTTATGGATAGCTCAGTGGACATTGGCTACATATGAAAAAGGTGACTGGGATTCTCCATTTCCTAGGCCACCTTTTGCCTAAGCTGGTATCTTCAGACACTGCCCTACTGGAGCCTTTGCCTTGTAGGCAATTTCTTTAGAGACAATGTCACCTATGCAGACTCTAATCATAATTGCAATCCAATTAAAACCCATTATGCTAATGTGAATAGAGAAGGAGATGAAACAAGACACTGAAATGTTTCCTTGGGGCCCAAAATAGTTGATTTCCTGGGGCATAAAGAAGCCCCAGCAGGTAGGTTGCCACAGTGACACAAGGTACATGCAAACCAAAATACTAATTAAAATCTTGAGGGGAGAGAGAGAGAGAGAGAGAGAGAGAGAGAGAGAGAGGGAGGAGAGAGAGAAGAGGGAGAAGAGAGAGAGAGAGAAGTTTATGTGTGTAAAAAGGTTACTGGATGGAATGTCAACTGACACCATTCTTTTAAACCTTTTGGATTCTGTCAGGCATTGTCACAAACAAAGTCTCCTTTTCTGTAAAGTTCTAACAGTGTTTATCTGGAAAACAAAGTTGACACACTGTATCCGGAAAACAACCTTGTCATTTCCCTCTGCCCATAAGATTTTGTGTATTTAAGTAACTCAGCCTACAGAGGAAGTTAGAGCCACCAACAATGTTGACTGCGGGGTGGGGAGTTGATAAAGCTCTTCCTTTGAAAACAAGAGGATCAGAGGATCACTAAAGGTCAGATTGTGCCAGCATGAGCCTGTGTTGAGAAGTCAACAGGAGGCTCCCTGGGGCTTGCTGGGCATGGTCTATCAGAGTCAGCAACTTCCAGGTTCAGTGAGAGACCTTGCCTTAAAAAAATAAGGTAGAGAGCAATGGCGGAAGGCAGGCAATGTCTGACAGTGGCCTTTATGTGAGTGTGCACATATATGCACACATACCTGAACACATGTACAAATACAAGCATATTCCTTTCTCAAAAGTATTAAACTCAATGACTAATTACATTTAATAGTATTTTAGTCAGCATTGAAAATGGAACATTGAAGAGGAGTGGAGAAGAGTATCACCAACAACAAATTTTATTTGAAGATGCCATATGAAGCTTTATGCCTATTTAAAAAAAGGAAATCCAAGGATCTATACATTAGAATTATGTCTTCATATTAGCAGTACAAGTATATTATTGGTCAGTTTACACAAAACTGGTCAAAGGGCCTGAATAGACATTTATTTTTTTATCTAGAATACATACAAATGACCTACAGGTACACTAAATGTGGTGCAAGATCAGTAATCATAAGGAAAATGCAACCTGAAACCATACCATGACATCACCTCATACCTGCTAGGATCAAAGGTGAGAGAGACAAACATTGGCAAGATTATAGAGAAAAAGGAGCCTCTGTACACTGTTGGTGGGAATGTAAATCACTACAGCTATTTTGGAAAAATGATATAATAAGGTTGTAAGAAATCCAATAAATCTAGTAGGTTAATGTTTTGGGGACTGACTGACTATTTTAGATTAGGGAGTCACCGAAACACTCTCTGAAATGTACATATATAACTTTGAGCCCGAGTGACGATAGACACTCTGGTTCAGATGTGTTGGTGGATTCTTCCGGGAAGCTAAAGAGTTTGCATGTTGACCTGAAGTTATATATAGGCTTGCTTACTCAACATAAAGCAGTGAAACTCTTCAAGGGTTGGAAAACAGCAAAAGGATGTGGTGTCAGAGTAGTGTTTTACTCTCTGTCTCTCTGTCTCTGTCTCTCTGTCTCTCTGTCTCTCTGTCTCTCTGTCTCTGTCTCTGTCTCTCTCTCTCTCTCTCTCTCTCTCTCTCTCTCTGTGTGTGTGTGTGTGTGTGTGTGTGTATGTGTGTGTGTGTGTGTGTGTGTGTGTATGTGTTCCAAAACCAGAATACCGAATACCATAGACAGGATCACCTTTAAAATAAAATTTTTTGAGTTCCTGATTATAGAGGCTGGAAAGGCTGGGAAGTCTAATGTTCATGCATTGTACCTGGTGAGGGCTTTTTTGCTGCATCAGAGCATGGCTAAAGGCTTCATAAGGGAGAAAGATAAGGGAGAAGGAGAGACTAAATGCCTACGAGAGAGAGAGAAATTACAGCATGGAGCTCTTCATTAGCTAATACTAAGCTAGCACCTGATTTGGGTGGATAATATCTTCAAGCCATCAGAATATGTCATTAGGGGTCAATCCATGATGATCTACAGTGAAGAGTTTATGTTCATTGTGAAGAGTAAAAGCCTCATGTCGATGGACAAATAAGGTCAGATTGAGAACAGTGTTTATGAGACAAGGTGATATGGAGCGTGCTCCAGACAGAAGGCATTGGATTCTATCAAAGTTGGATTAATTCATATGTCAATGTCTGACTCTTATCATCTAAGGAATAGAAAATAGCTATTTCTGAGGGAAAAAAAAGTAAAAATGAAATTAGCAATTTCATGTATAAATTTTTCAAAGAGTAGCTAAGAACAAATATTCAAAAATACTGATTACTATTACAGGTACAACTAGAGATAAAACAAGGGTTAGTAGATCATAGGAAGAGTGTCAGGATGAGGAAAAAGCAACATTAAATGTTTTTTTAAAGAAACTTTTAATTGACAAAAGTATTTTGGTATGATGGAGCAAAGAGCAAAAATGCTAACGAAAAAGGCTACTTTGGTGAAATAATAAAATAGCTATTGTGTGTTATTTACTTTGAGTTTTGAGCAGCCATGTTTAAAGTGTGGGTGGAGCAGTTAGGGCAAAGTCAGCATCCCAGAACCTTGGAGGAGGAGGCAGGGGGATCAAGAGTTTAAGATAAGGCTTAGCTACATGAAACTTCACCTCAAAAACAAAACAAAACAGTAATAAAAAGAAGCATAATGCCCCATGCACAAAGACATGTCCATACATCCCTGAGCCACTCCATGCATGAAGACATGCACATGTCTTTCGGAGGAACCAACTTTACTTACTTTGGGTATGTATCCAGAAGTGGCACAGTTGGTTAAGATAGCAGTTTCTATATGTTTTAAGGGGCCCTCATGCCATTTTTCCAAAATGGCTGTACTGATTTACATTCCCACCAACAGTGCACAGGGTCTCCTTTTTCTCTATAATCTTGCCAATGCTTCTTATCTCTCACCTTTGATCCTAGCAGGTGTGTTGTGGTGTCATATTGTGGTTTCAATTTGCATTTTTCCTTATGATTATTGATCTTGTACCACATTTAGTATACCTGTAGGTCTAGCTGAAAAAATTCAGGTCCTTTGACCAGTTTTGTGTGAAATTACAGATAATATGAATTTGTTTCTTACAATTGCAGAGCCTGGGAAGGTCAAGCTCAAGGTATTGATAGGTTCTGAATCTTCTTCAAGATGCCACCTTGTTGCTGTACATTCTCTAGAAACACTGAAACCTGAAGAGGTTTGAGTGTAGGACACCTCTGGTGACACATCTCCAGAAGGGCTTTGATGCCATTTAAGCAGAAGGAGTCCTCAGGGCTTAATTATCTTTCTAAGACCTCACTTTTGTTTGTTTGTTTGTTTGTTTGTGTTTTTTGTTTTTGGTTTTTCAAGATAGGGTTTCTCTGTGTAGCCCTGGCTGTCCTGGAACTCACTCTGTAGACCAGGCTGGCCTCGAATTCAAGTGCTGGGATTAAAGGTGTGCACCACCACTGCCCAGCAAGACCTCACCTTTTAATGTTGCCTCTGAGTTTAAGTTTCAACATTAAGTTTGGAGAGAATACAAATACTCAACCCATAGCATATCTGATAGCAACTCCCCTCAAAGATAATCAGTACTGACCTCCCATTTTCAGTCTCTGGTGATAATTCCACCTTCCTTCATCAGGAGACATGGGCTGCTGTGTGCCTAGCAGCCATATTTGATTTGATTTGTGCCTAGCAGCCATATATGATCTTGCCTGCCTTCTTTTTTTTTTTTTTTTTTTTGTAACTGATAGGGAGAGTTATGCTATCTAAGCCCAGAAAATCCAAACTTCAACACAATCTCATTCTCTCTCTCCCCCTGCCTCCCCTCCCTTCCTCCTGTCTCTCCTCTCCTCCTTCCTCTTTCCTCCCCTTCCCCTCTCCTCTCTCTCCCTCTTCTTCCCTCTCCCTCTCTCTGAGGTAGCATATACTGTTGGGTTTCATTATAGCATTCTCAAACAACTTTTTTTTCTAACTCCCCTCGTTTTCCATTCTGTACTACTCCCTGGTCCTCTCTCCCATTCAAACCCCTCCCCCCACCATAGCTTACTTTCTACTACCATGTCTCATGGATCCTATTGCCTTTCTCCATCCCCCAACTCTGCTTTTTCCCATTTGTTGTATCCTTCCTAGCTTCGTAGTGTAAGCCTACACTCAGACGTGAATATGCAGACATATAAACACTGTAAACTGAAATCTGCATATGTGTGAAAAAATTTGAGTTTGATAAAGATCTGGTATCTTAGTATTTCTTTTTGTTAATCTGTGAGTGTTTGCTATGTATCAGAGATAAACAAATAATAAAAAAAAACTTATGAAACAATGAACATGCTTATGTTACCAGATTAATCTTTAACATTTTCAACATAATACCATCCAGTTGTTCTTGGAACACTTGTCCAAGGTAAGTTTACTTTGGTGCCTCTATTCTGTTTCATTTGTGTCTTTTATGGAATTACCACATAGTATTGGGTATCATAGCTTTATAAAATAGTTCAAAATTAGGAAATGTGATGTCTTTGGCTTTGTTCTTGCTTTTCAATGCTTAGGGCTGGTTTTGGTTTTACAGAAGTTTAGGATTGTTTTTTCTTATTCCATGAAAAAAATGCCACTAGAATTTGATGGATATTATATTCAATGTTTTCACTACTATGGGCCTTTAAATAATATTGATACTTCTAACCCATGAGTCTTTAGAGCCAGCCATGTATAGGAAAACTAAAATGTTTGGGAACAAAAGAGATCACACCCAGTGGACAGAGGTGATTGAAATATATACTAATATACTGTTGAGAAGGCACAGTCTGAAGGTGCTGACAGCAAGGGACACAGGGTAAAGAGACCATAAATTTCCATGCTCCTGTCTGCCTCCACTATAGGAGTCTGGAAAACATTTCCTTAATGCTTCTGTCTTGCTTGCTCATCAATACCCTCCTGTTGTCATACTTCAGTGGCAAAGAAGGAAATGTGCCATTTGCACAATTTTTGAGTGTACTTGCACATGTGATATGTCTGTATGTGTACATGTCTATGTGTGTGCATGTGAATAGGCATGTACTTATCTGTGAATGCATTTTGAGGTTTAAATCAATGTCAGGTGTTTTTCTCAATCTCTTTCTACCTTTCTGCGTGGGGGGGGGAGGGAATCTTTCACTGAATCTAAAGCTTTGCCACTTGGCTATAGTGACCGGCTAGTGAACTCAGAGGATGTACTTGTGTCTGCCTCCCAGCACAGGGATTATAGATGTGTGCCACTGCAGTCACATGGGTGCTATTGGTTCTAACCTGTTCCTTACATGGGTCATCATTCCAGTTCTGTTTCTGTTAATACTTTCCATTGATGATGTTAGCAGGTGTTACGCAAACCATATTCTGGATACTTGTTTATGCTTTAAGTGCTACCCGATCTTCTTTATGGCACTAAGACACTGGGTTCACCACAAAGGACATCTTGAGGAAATATTACTGACAGAACCACATACACAGCCTGCTTTGTAAGGTCCTCAGAAAAATGTGAGGTAGGTAAAAATACAGCTGCCTTTGACTCTCCTAATCACATAATAACAGGGCATAAGAAGTTTTAAGGGTGGAACAGGATACTTGCAAATTACTTCACAAAAGGCCAATTGTCTCCTTTGGGATTTGGGGCACTGTTCTAACAAGTTGAAGTTGATCAGCATTCCTAGAGCCCTGCCACACAGTGCTAATCCTACCACATCACTGAGATGCACTTTAGTAATTTGTATCAAAATAAGAAGGCAGCGTGTGCCTGTGGGTCTGCTTCACCCGAGTTCACTACTCTGCCAAATGGATGGGTGAATTTGTGGATTTCCTAGAAGCTAGGCATGTGAAAAACAAAAAGAAGAGAGCCACAAACTGCCAACATGTGTCGCAATACACATGACGACAGGGTAGAGAAAGAAACTTACACCATCTTCAGGTTCTACTGAATGTTTCAGGCAGGAGATGAACAACTAAGAGCCACAGAAGGGTGACACCCACCTCATAACTGAAGAGGATCAACTACTGTTTGCGTTTGTCATGTTATTTTAACCTTGGGTTCCATTCTTTACTGTGTTCAGATGTGTATCACCTTCGGTGTTTTTATATAATGTCAACTGTCTACTGTAATCACAGCATAGAAAACACGGGAGAGGAAGATACTACAGATCTTCTAATGGCCAAGCTTGCCAGGCCTTGGTGAGAACAACTCTCTGTACATGTACAGTTTTGGAGTCACTTCATGGCCGTATTTAAGTGCAGGCAACTAGAAGCCATCTTCCAGGTCTTTTTGATCCTATATTTGTGTCCTGTCTATTGCTATGCTCTACAGTGATGAAGAGAATCTCTTTGCTATATTTTCTCCTCTTCCACTTCCTTTTGTACCTATCCTTTTGGCAGTCAGACACTATGGTGTCCTAGTTCTCATGTCTTTTGGGAAGCTAATGTCTATTTCTGAGGGGTAGGAGAGAAGGGCAGAAGAGAGAGCTTTCCTGGACACTGAAATCAGTCTTTTGAGGTGGCTTTCATCTCCTTGGATTATTGAATACTTATTCTTTGTAAGGGTGGCAAACTGGCTCTGATATCAGCTATATTTATCATATTTATAATTCATGGTAGAAATCATAAATAAATTTTTAGTTTAAAGTAAATTATTACTATTGTCATATGTTGATGTATATACACACATGTGAATGTGTGTGTGTGTATATGTAGGCTGAAGAACTTCTGGTGTCATCTATAGCAATAACCTCCACTTCTTTTAAAAATGAGTTTATTTATTATTGGACAACAGTTCACCAATTAGGCTATACTGGATGACCAGTGTGACCAATGGGTTCCCTGTCATTACCTATCTAAAGATGGGATTACAAGTATACACTACTTTGCCCAACTATTTTCACATGGGTTTTGAGATTGAACCCAGTTTCTTTTGCTTCCAAGATAAGTGCCTTGCCAACAGAGCCATTCTACAAATCCACTGTAAGGTTTTGAAAACCCCATTTGAAAGTTGCAAGCTGATTCTATGCCAGAAACAGATACACATGCTTGTGTCTTCTCGCAATGTCAGAGTTAACTGCATAACAATAAATGTACAAGGTTTAATGATTTAAGTGTGAGCATGCTGTCATAAAAATCCTTCTACCTTGGTAGCCGAGCCTAGGGACACACAAGATGTTTATTGTAATCTTAATCACTAATATTAACTCCCAGATCCACACTGTATAGCAGCACAGAGTGAATGTATCGCTATTTCTTTTAATATGTATATGGATTACAGAAAGAATAGAGTTAAGCCAGCTGCAGCAGAGATTGAGAGGCTTCAGAATTGAACTGAGAAGTCTCTGCAGCTAGGATAATGAGGCAGTCTAGAGGGGGAGGAAATGCAAGTGGAGTTCTTAGAGTCTGATCTGAGAGCAAAGCTGTACAACACTCAGCTTCACAGTGAAAGGCTGAACCAGGGTCAGAGCAGGGAGTGGGTCAGAAGACAGTGGGTCAGGTCTATGTCCAGATTCGTGAATGGGTGGGTGAGAAAGATGTAGGGTAAATAGGTTGCATCAACAGTGTGGGCTGAGTCAAGCTGAAGAGTCCTTGGTCTCTGATGCATACATCAGGTATCAGATGGTTCTCCTGGGGACATACCATCATGTTAGCTATTCATAGGTTCCAGGAGTTAAACCCTTCCCTAAATCTGAAATGTTCATTGCCTGATTTCTGTGAGACATTTTTAGTATGCCCATGTGTTACATGGTTTCTCTCTCCCCCATAACATTTTAGTATGACTCATTTCCCATTTTCTAGGAAAGTCATTTACCACCCTATGCTATATGGGTGGTGACTGACAGTATACAGTTTGGGTTCATTAAGGAGCTTCAGTAATCCTTCTTTCTTGAAATGGGGTCAAAAGCTGCTTATAAAATTGAGTTTCCTAGGGCAAGACACAGCCTGAAAAACCATTGTTTTATATAACTGTTTTATACAACATAGAGTAACTTAGAGTTGTACATCACTTCATCTCAACACTTTCTCTGCAGAAGAAAATCAAAGGTTTAATTCAAATGTACTCATAAACACACTAGCTCACATTTTTGAAACCTGTGTACTGCACTGCTATATGCACATGTCTAAAATTATAAATGCACTTCTCCATAAAGCAGAACACAGTGGTCTTAAATGGGACACATAGGAAAAGAGATTCAGACTAGGAAGATATAGGCTCTAAGGTAACAGATATTTTTAGCTGTTTGTTTTTGTTTGAGACAGACTATGTAGCTTAGGCTGCTATCAGATTCATTATGTAACACCCACTGGTTTTGAAATCATTCTGCTTCTGCTTCTGTAGTGCTGGGTTTGAGAATCAAGATGTCTGGCCCTCTTTCCTTAGACTTATCCCTGAGAATGGTATTTCTTATTCTCTTTTCATCATCTACCACACCCATGGCTCAGTAGAAGCACATGTGGGACAAAGCTCCTCCTTGAATGACATTTCATGTGTTGCAAGTGACTTCTTTTGTTAGTCATGCATTTCCTCTATTTTAGAGGATAATTATGATGAATGGACAGACAGACAAATGGACAGATACCATTTTGTGACACATGGGGACACTTGAACATGGAAATGGAGAAGGGCTCTTATTTAGCCAAATGACTGAACTTGATTTCAAAAGGGAGAAGGGTGTTATAATATCCTTGAGTCTAGACTTGTCAAAGCCTAAAGCTATTTTACATTCGATCATGTCATATTTCACGTGGGTGACTGCACTGGGCTAAGCTGTCATTAAATTGTACATTTGTTTGTTCCTTTTCAGTTAGTTGCACAGTGACTAAGGAAAGAAGTTCACTTGGAGAATGACAACCCGGTCTCACTTGTGGAGGTCAAGCTCCTCACATTATGCCAAGTTCATGACCGACCCTCAGCAAATTTCTCCATGGAAACCTTTTGAACTCATGAGGCTCATTCTTGAGAAATGTAAATGTTTTGTGAAATACACTGAGATTGGGTCATGGTTGTCAGTGGCTCACAAAATTCATCCAATATGGCTCTTTTATAACATTCCCTGCTTCACCTGTTTCTGACTAAAATGCTTTGCAATACTGTCACAGAGAGACCTGATACCTCTTAAGGCTGGGAAAACAATACCTTCTCGTAGACCTGAGTGTTCGAATAGATGAGCTGAACTTTACATTCCTCCTGGGACTGAACACTTTATCCAGAGTTATGTCTTTGTGGATATAAAACTGTTCATGTCCTAAAAGAAATGATGGTTATGTCCTAATGCTGAAGTGTCAGCTAGGAAACTTTGTTTTTAATTGTCTCTTAAATATTTGGTTTATTTAACATCAAATGCTGAAATCTAGGAAGATATCTTTCTCAATATCAACATCAATATCTTATCTCTAATCAGCCTAAATTGCCTATAGACACAGCACCACTTGAGTGCTTAGGTTGAAGTTGAGGTGACAACTATCAGACTTAGACAGGAAGATTTCAGGTGAAAAAATGCTTCACATCCATGTGGATCCTGAGCCTTTTTTTTTTCTTTATCAGTTAAGTATATGATCACTGCCAGGAGAAGTGTTTCGTGCTACCAAGGTAAGTTCAACAAATATGTCTAGCTGGCTAATTTGTCTCTTTAGGATTACATTGGTGTTGAAATGTATGCTGGTACCACTTATTTTTCAGTCTTAGAATAGTCCATTACCCATTTCCAAGATTAATATGTCTCTTTTCTTCAACACATAAAACTTGGTTTCCCGTGTGTGGCTGATATGCTCACAAAATAAATTATCAATGAAAACTCAGCCTTGACAATCCATGAGACCTGGACCACCTCTTTCTCTAGACTTTTTTTTTTTTCTCCTTGTGCCATACACATATTGTAAACATTTACCAGTAGAGCTGTTTAGTTTGATTTTTAAAATACCTAAAGCCTCATATACCATTTATGAAGAATAGTGATGCAGAATTTTTCAAAGTATCACATTACGTTTATGACTCTGAGTTAATAAACATTTTACATTACAACGGCAGTATATTCTGAAGACAAAATTTTCAAATGATAAGATGCCAAGGGACCATGATAGCTTCTGCCTCTAGGACTCCTCTAACTCAGTACCCATCCCTGGGAACTATTAATCTATCTTGTGTTTCTTTGCATAAGTAATGGCTATTCTCTCTTTCTTCTCCTTCCTTTCTGTTCTTTCATACATAGAACAGACACACACATGATGGAATATGCTTATAAGTCAAAAGCCATCTGATAAGTAGTCTCTATTTACAATTCTCCCAACAATTAAATAGTGTAAAATCATCCCAGGATTCTTCAGATCTCTTTTCACATAAAATAGAATACACTTAGTGCACAGAAGTAACATTGATTGGAACATATCGTTCAAGTCACAATGTTCTAAAATAACAGTTATAACTCCTCCCAAGGCATATTGTATATATAGTTTATCATGACTCAGCATGTAACCATGCCTCCTGTTTACATAGCATTGTCATTAGTAATTTCAATTTGTAAAAATTTCCAAATGGTGAACTATTTTTTTTGTCATGCTTAAGCATTTTCAACTTACTTTGAATAAAATGTAGCCAAACACTTGATGAATTATTTACAAAATAGTTCAACTCTTGAGTTGATTCACAAATAATTTTTAAATAATCAAACATTTTGATAATCTGATGGTGTCAGTAGCAATAAAAGTCATGGGTTTACATGAAAAGATTGTGTATGTGTGTGCAGGTGAGAGAGAAGAGTTTATATCAGTTGAAGAAGGAGGAAAACAGATAGTATGATGGCACCCATAGCAAAATTTAAGAAATGTGGGCCATGTTTCATTAGTAAAAGGTTATTGCTATTTTTAATTTAGAAGTATACAATTTTAAGTTACAGATTTATTAACTCGTAAGGACACTACTTTTGCTGTAATACTACATATCAGCAACATCTTTGCCAATGTTTGTAATTATAATATCACCTTCAAAATAAACAGATTTTTAGTTTTGTCATTTTAAACTGGATTCATGATTACATTTAACACTGATACCTAATGCTTTATGCTCCCTACACAAAACAAATTTCCATGCATACTTAGGATGGGCAATTGAGCTCAATTTTGAAAGTAATTCCGTATGTTCTTCTTATGTGTATTTGTGTGATATGTGTGTGCCTGTGGAAGCAGATGTTTTCTCTTGAGTGTCTTCCATGATCAGTCTCTAGTTTACGTACTGAGGCAGGGTCTCATAGGACTTGGCATTTATCTATCTGTTTAGGTAAGCAGCTTTCATTGAGGAGCTGCTCTCACCTCTGCCCATAAGAGTTACAGGTGGGCCACCCGGGCCTGGCTTTAAATATTTTCCTGGGTTTGCAATACCAGTCCATACATTGCCTGGTACACATAATTTGTGGTTGAACATCCAATGGCATGATAGAAAGCTTAGAGTAAAAGGGGAATAATGACTGCATTTGCTCATGTCAGATATTTGTGATTCAAAAGCAACTAGTTTGGAAAATGAGTTTATAATATTGGTTATTTGCTTCAAATGAAAATCCACTATCAAAGGAATATAGTGACATATTCTTGCAGAGCTCTTATATCTTTGTCTTTTAGTGTTCTCATGTTTCCACCAATGTTTGAAATGCTTCCTCACACAGTGGTCTGTTTGGTGAGTTTTCTGATTTTTTTTCTTGTCATTTCAGGGTGACTTTATGACATCCATGAGAGCTACTAAGTTTATAAAAATTTGTGGCACCATTTATACAACTAGCATCAAGCTAGTTATTGGATATTTTATTTATCTACAATACAGATGTCATCCCCTTTCCCCATTTCTCCTCCCTAGAACCCCTCTATTCCATCCCCCCTCCTCCTTTATACTTTTATACCATTTTAATTACATGCATGTGTTAAGGTCAGTTCTAGGTTGAGGGTCTAGCAATACAATAAATACAAATAGTCAAGGAACAAGCAAGACAATAAACACAAATAGTCAAAGAAAAAACAACTCAGCTATTAAAAGCAATGAATTCATGAAATTCTTAGGCAAATGGATGGAACTAGAAACTATACCTGAGTGAGGTAACCCAGTCACAAAAGAACACACATGATATGCATTCATTGATAAGTGGATATTAGCCCAAAATCTCACAATATCCAAGACATAACTCACACACTACATGAAGCCTAAGGGGGAGAAAAAAAAAAACAAAGTGTGGGCGCTTTGGTCCTTCTTAGAAGGAGTAACAAAATACTCACAGGAGCAAATATGAGACAATGTGCGGGGCAGAAAGTGGAGGAGAGACCATTCAGAGACCACCCCACCTCAAGATCCCTCCAAGATGCAATTACCATATGTAAACACTGTTGTGAGTGTCTGGAAGTGCATGCTGACAGGAGCCTGATATACCTGTCTCCTGAGAGGCACTGCCAGAGCCTGACATACACAGAGGCAGATGCTCATAGCTAACCATCAAACTGATCACAGGGTTCCCAGTGGAGAAGTTAGAGAGAAGACTGAAGGAGTTGAAGGGGCTTGAAGCCCCATGGGGAGAGAGAAAATAACAACCAACCAGAGCTCCCTGGGTCTAACAGCTAGCCTGGGAACACACATGGAGGGACCCATGTCTCTAGCTGTATTTTTAAAGAAGGTGGACTTGTCAGTCATCAGTGGGTGAGGAGGGGCTTGGTCTCTTGAAGGCTGGATGCCCCAGTGAGGGGGAATTCGAGGGAGGGGAGGTGGGAGTGGGTGGATGGGTGGGGGCATACCTTCATAAAAATAGGAGGAGGGAGGATAGGTTAAGGGGTTTCTGAGGGTGGGGAATGGGGAAAGGGGATAACATCTGAAATGTAGATAAAGTACCCAATAATAAAAAAAAGAAATGTTAATCATTGATTGTTTTGAGAAATATATTTTAGTCTATTATTCCCAAAAAATTTGCTATAAACTTAAAAATATATTTATTGCTATAAACTTAAAACATATATATATATATATGATTGTGAATTTCCTGCTATAAGTACTGAGAAAGAAACTCAAGTTTTGTGAATTGGGCAGAAAATACTCCAAACTTCGCTAACTTCGGAGCCATTTTTTCAGCCCCATAAGCTATGGCAAATCCACAGTCCCTAAATAGGACAGGCTTTATGTTCACTATTACCTAAGATTATAGAAACACTTAGAAGAACAAAAAGTAGATAACACATTGTGACAACTTTTACTTCAATTATTAAAATGTGTATGCACAACATGAAGCACACCAGAGACAAATGCTAAAGCTGTTGGGGATGTAACTGAAATGGATGGTTATTCTTCTTATAGCAGACATCCCTGAGTTTACCTTTCCAGTACCTGCATTTTGTCTGATTTTCATAAAAATTTCTAATTACTTTTCCTTCATGAACCATACATGTCTACTCCAATTGTGTGTGTTTTAGGTGGTTAACAACACCATTGCATGACTTTAATGATAAACACATGATATAGTTACCGCCTGGCTAACCCAGAGAATCCCTCAATCACAATGTTCGCTAAGGAAAACAGTGTGAGTTTGGTCATGCCAATCAATGAGTCTGATAGGACATTGGCTTTTGTAATGTTCTTTGTCAGATTCTAAGAGACATGGAAACCTAGAACATTTACAGGCTGTGTCAGTAGTCCAGTGGAAAGCATCTACTCTGGAAAATTAGCACAGATGAAGGCCTACTTGAGGAGGGATGGAGATCAAAGATGGTGTTCATTGAATTCTGGATCCTTATAGCTACTGACAACTTTTCTTTGGAATTATTCCAATTCCATTGTTAGTAAATTCTACTTCTTTTTTCTTTAAAGGTAATTCTAATTGTATTTCTTTATTATCTAAAGTCAAACTAACAGAAAACCCATGCTGGCCCTACAAAAAGTGATCAGGTCATAGACTTTGCATTTATGATGAAATGATCACGCCACTGTCCCAGGATGGAGGAGATGGGTGGGAAATACGCTATGTGCTTGGGGAGGAAAGGATGAAAATCAGTAAACTCAATTATGCAAAAGAACTCTGAGTCACAGCACGAGTAAGTTAGTAACTTTGTTCCTTTTATATGAGGAATTTTATCCAGAGAGAACAGCACAGCACCACAGCACCATTAGCTAAATCCCAAACTGGGTTACTATTGACACATAAAGAAAAATCAGGAACTACACAGCCTTCACTAAAGGGAGAACAAAAAACTCATATGAAACACTTATTGGTGGCTTTCAACTAAGTTATGCTGAGGTTAATACAGGTGGTAAATTCTTTCCAACTCCCCTCTACTTGAACCACAGGGACAACCACAAAGTGAGTTTATTTTCTGGAAAATGTTAGTGGTTTAGAAAAATTTAAAATTCTGGAGGTTTTCTGGAGAAAATTCCTTTCTCTGTAGCAGTTCCTTTCTTCAAAACCTAAAACAAACAAAAATGAAAACTCTTTGAAGTAAGTTGTACAGAAGAATGATTAAAACAAAAACCTTTTTTTTTCCTGTGATACTTAACATGAGAAAGTATATAAAACAACACGAATGTTGAAACCTAGATCAGAATGCTAAAACTGATCTTTCAGAAGGAAAATAACTGGGTCTGAAATATGTAAACACTCTTGATTTTCATGAGAAATAAACATGAATATCTTGACTTTCCTCTGGAAGTTAAAACGATAGAGGAATTTAGTTATTACTAAATATAATGTTTTATATCTCCCATAGTAATAGCAATATAATGTTTAAAAAATATCTCATCAAGTCTTATTTTTAAAATTATTTCTTTTGTTTTTTTGAGATTATAACATAATTACTTAGTTTTCTCCTTCCCTTTCCTTCCTTCAAATCCTCCCATATACTGACTTTTGCTTATTGCAAATTCATGACCTCTTTTTTTCATTTATTATTGTTATACACACAGACACACAGATACACACACACACACACACACACACACACACGTTCCTAATTACACAAATAAAACCAGCTTAGTCTGTATAATGTTCCTTGTGTGCTGTTTTCAGGGCTGACCATCTGGTATTGGATACCCTGTTGGTGTGCTTTTCCCTGCAGAAGATTATTTCTTCCACTCTAAGCATCCTTAGGTGCCTGTAGTTCTTTGCATAGGGTTGTACCCTCATGAGATTTCCTCTTCTCTCTGGCATTCATCATCCTTGCTAAGCTCATGTTTAGAAAGTTCCACCTTTAACTGTTTCTGTAAAAATATTATCTATTTTACAGTATCTGAATGTACTTTAAGCACATTCTGATACTTTGGATCTGTTAGTGATGTAACAATAATGAATTCAGAGACCAAAGTTATCAATGGAGATGAGAATCAGTGAACCCAAAATGGCTGTGGAGTTGCCTAGCCCCTTGGTCCTTACTGTTGCTGAGAAACCATCACTGGGCTCACCTAGACACATAGCAGAATTGCTCAAATTCTAATCCTATCTTATCCCTGTGGAATTAGACTCTGTGATTTAATAACTTTTTACTGGGAGAGCTTGGAGATAGAACTCTGGGCTTTGGGAACTTTCATTGACTCATTCATGCTGCCCCAGGTTTTCCATTGTTGGGCAAGTACATTAAGCCAGAGGTGTTTCTTCTTTTCTTTCTTTATCCTTTAGATTTATTTTTTCATTTGCTTGTTTATTTATTTACTCATTTATCTTTTAGATTTTTAAGGGCAGGTGATCATGTCTCAATTGTCTCTCTGTGTCAAGAGCTATAATCGAATGCTCATAATTTTAGATTATACATCTTGGTAGTTTGCTCAATACAATCTCACTTGCTATCTTTCCAACCTTACCTTTTTGCTCCTTAGTTCTCCCATTAAATGAAGACCTAAAGGCAATGTAAAACAAAGGCATGTAAATAAATGTAGTTGCCTCTAAGCTGTCATGCAGTTTAATCTCCCAGGTTTAAATCCCTGAGATTCCATTCTTATGTTTTTCTTATTTCAAAGTGGTATCTTTCAGCTTTATTGTATTTTTCTTTGCTTTTGTCCCAACCTGTATGCAAGGTCAGGGTCTATTGGCAACTTGCATAATGGGTAATTACACCCCTATTTGGCCAAGGATGTGAGTTAAGGAATAAATCAGGCCCTTAAGGGTTCAGTTCGTGCCACTGTGGTTATTAGATGTGTGTCACTGAGCAAAGTTCTGATCAAAGCCATTGGGGGGGACTGAGGGGACATGGAACGTGCTCTTGTCTAATTACTGGGCTGAGTACTAAAGGAAGTTTGTAATAAAGGGCCATTAACTACCAGCCTTTACGATCAGTGAAGCAGGAGTGTGGAAAGATTATGTTTATCAAGTGGCAATTTGAAGGAAAATCCTCCATGTTAACTATTTTTCTCTTTTTCACCTTTGATCGAAACAAATTGTGTACATGTATGAAACATTAAAACAACAAAACAACAACAACAGCAACAAAATCCCAGAACAGAACAAAAACAACCATGGAACAGGCAGCTAGTCTAATTTTAAGTTAGCATGGAATTAATAAACTTTAGTTGTTTGTTTATTGATTGATTTACTTACTTTTGGCCTTTTCTGAGACAACTTAATTGATCTTACATTGAGGCAGTTCTCTCATCTGTCTCCTTTGTATGGGGATTAATGATATTTGCCACCAAACATGGCCAAAATTTATCTTTTGAAAACATTCAAATATGCTCTCCTAAAAGTTTTTGTATAACCTACCCAGATTTTTTAAAATATGAATTTGGAAGAAACTAAATGTTAAGTGTATTCATTTTAAAATGTGTTCATTACAGACAAACTTAATCTTGGGAGTCAACTATCACAAATTGTCATAGGACTTGAGAAATGTTTCTCTCCACTTCTCACCTAAGGCCTTCTTTCTACTGAGAACATTTCTGCTCTGATGCATCTGTACACCTCCAAAACTATAGAAAAATAATAGACACAGTGTTAGCTTTATACTGTACTCTGCTTATTGTCCCAAATCATGAATGAAGGCCACGTTATATCCTAGCTACGAACTCAGATCTATATGTAGATGCAACCTTCCCATATTAAACTGTAGATATAATTCTGGCTTGTATATCACCACTGGATTGCAATGGTCATTACCCTTTTGCACTTCTATGTAAGCAAATCATGGTCCCAGATATGAGTATCTCTTTGATTAACTATATGAAGGAAATTATATAAATTATTATTGATCTTTGTCATTTAAGGCTTACTTATGAGTTATAGCGATTTGTATAGCTTAGAATGATATAATTTTTTTATCAAGACAAAAAAATCAAAGGCATATGCATAGCCAATTTTACTATTTGTTTTCATGCTCTGACCTAAAATAGTTATACTAACTTCTAGGGACCTATGAACAATGAATAAACAACAAATGAATTAGAATGAAGCCCCTCAAGCAACCACTCACAGATGTGAGGTTCATGTAGATCTAGTTTAAAATACTTGGTTATAAAAAAAATCCCCTAAGTAGATAACTGAATAATACTGAGCTTTATCTTGCTTACCTTAGCATTGAGTCTATTTCAGCCCAAGTTTGGAGCATCATATGATTGCAATTACCCTCAGCTGAAGTAAAATCATTGCACACAATGAAATTCCACTTTGATTTCACAAAATTGATTTCTTGCAGGGCAATTAATTGATGATGTCAATTTCCTGAAGGTTGAATCTGCAATTTCACACACGTAGCTGCACCATCTGATATCTGCACCTCTTAATTTTCCCTGTATTATTTTTAACTACTGTTTGTTTTGAGTCTCTAATGGCAGTGTATGCTGTTGGACTCCCTGGAAAGTTCTCTTCAAATTCAGAAACTAGCTTCCACTCTCAGCCACCACAGGGGACTACATGGAGGTACAAAATTTATTATATAATACCTACAACCAAAAGATATTATTAAGCATACATATAACATTTGATGTTTGTAGTTACTTCAGAATATTCTCTCATTTGATTCCATCCAATGAACTCCACAGTTACCCCATCTCTAGCCTTGCTTTCCAGTTTCCCTGTTCTGTTTTCCAGGCCTGATTTCAAAAGAAATAAGAAGCCTGCCATGATGGGTTAGAGAGGAAGGAACATGTTACTCATTCAAGTCTAGAGGTTTGAATTTACCCTCTGAAACCACGGTAAGGTGAGAGTAGAGACCAAATCTATAAATAAATTTCTGATCTGTGCTCTGTGGCACATACTTCCGCTATGCATTCATGCATGCTAATGAATGAATGAATGAATGAATGAATGAATGACTAACAAGGAAAAAAAGAAAATGAAAGCAACAAATAAGAAAATAGTCTTAATAAGCTATCTCATTTATTACTTTGATGTACACAGCATTATTGGTGGTTGTGGACAGTACAGTCCTTTGTCTCAGGTCTTCATGTTTGTAGTTTGTATCTGTGCATTCAACCATGAAAGTAGAAAGTATTTAGGAAAAGAAAACACAATAACTGGAGGCTCAAAAGATGTCATAGTGGTAAATAGTGCTTATTGGTTCTAAGGGATCTCACACTCTCTTCTCACCTTTCCTGGAATGTTATTCAAATGGTGTGCATAGATACATTTAGGCAAAACACACACACACACACACACGCACGCACACACACACACACACAATTTAAGTAAATAAATCTTTAAAAGAGAAAAATATTATGTATATGCTGAATACATAGTCTTGTGTATTTATTCTCTAAATGATGCAGTATAATTATCTATATATCTGTATGTAACACAATTTATAAGTCATTTAGAAGTGATATAAAATTCACAGGAAGCTGTGCAGAGTTCATATGCACACAGTGCACACAAGAGCATTTGTGGATTTTAGTATGCTTGCCATCTTGGAATCATTTCCCCACTGCACCAAGGGGCAACTATCCATGTTTTGCAGGAAAGAACTTAATTCCTACATTAAAAACATAATTGCCATCATTAGTTATGACTGTAAGAAACTTTCGTAAGGCCATCAGAAGAATGTGGAACGTGGAAAGAGACATGCAGTTGTTTTCAAAGGACAAGGCTAATGGTCATCCCATTGCTACCCATATGATCTTGAGCAAGACATTTCATCTTGCTAGATCTGCCTTCAGTCTGAGAGATGGAGAGGAGTCCTGTTTCCTCACAAGTTATAACGAGTGTGAGGCATAAAAATTTACACTGGATTAAATCATAATAACAATTTCTGTTATCTATGTGTCTGGGATTTAGATAGTATCCCCTTACAAGACCAAGCAACATGTTCATTGAAACTTGACATATATAGCATCTGATTTGTGCTCTTATGAATGGCCTTATCATTAAAAATTACATAAATATTAGAAATAGAATTTCCTCATTTATTTTTCTATTTTATTGGTTTTACTTTTATATATTAAACATTTTAAACTTTTTGAAATTGAACCATATATAATGTGAGATCAAAATTCTCTCTATTTTATAGACCCTGTCTTCCTGTGGACAAATCAGGGACTAGAAATAGAGATGAAAATCTCTATATTATTAACACATAAGTGACTTTCAAGGTTATATTATTGAGGAAACCCAAAGGAAGTAAAATTGCTTTCTGATCCTATTACTAAAGAGAAGAGCTAAGAGATATTTAAATTGTGTTCACTCTAAATGCATGCTTTTCTCCACCCCATATTTATGCTTCACAAACTTCATATGTAATATGAGTCATTGAAATCAAGTTATGTTTATATTTAGTATTGTTCAAACAGAGTTGTGTGTTCACATCCTAAAGAGCTAATTGCTAGTTTAAGGAGACATGTATTTTTCTTTGACATAATGGTAAGTGGAGCCATAAAGTTCTGTGCTAAACTGAAAAGTCAATTATGAGGTCAGAATAATCTGTTTTAAATAAAAGGTAATTATAGAGATATTTCTCCATTTGTAAAATTCAGTTTTGATGTAGTTAATTTTTGTACATGTCTACTTAACATTTCTAGGTATATGTTACCAGGATCATATGTCTACATTTAACAACACTGAGTAGGTTAATTTTCCTTGTGGTATCTCTAAGAAACTAGGGATAGATTTGACCTAGTGTTCCATAAGCAAATTGCCATAGAATTTCAACTAGAAGAAAATATTCATGTGGCCCTGAAGCTATATGAAAATATGTTTTATGATAAGATAAATGGTGTCTTGATTCTTTGAAAATGTCAGTGATATAGACAAATTATTTTGAGTGTCTGTTCTTTGAAGTTTCTGAAACATTTCAGAAAAACTAAAATGAGTGGGGGTAAATGCCTTAATTTGGGCCATGAGCATAATATACTTAGTTGGTTATGTGGCAGGTAGCTGTCATGGATTACTGAGAAAGTACATGAAAAGGAAAAATTATTTATTTTTAAATTTAATTTATAGAGTCAGCTTCAAGACAGGCAAGGGCTATTTTGCTTTATGGATCCACAAATAAGAACATTACATGACCAAATTACTATGCACTCACCATAACTAGAAGAAACAATTTAATTCTAATGGTGAATGACAAAGTATCTTTCTACCATGATTCTTCAGTAATGGAGGAAAACTGAAAAATAGAAAGCATCAAAAAAAAAATAATGAAGACTAGACTGAATTTCGTTACATGCTCATTGAAAGGCAGCTGATAGTAAACAGCTAGAACCTAGTAAAACATTTAAAATAATCAAATAACAATTAATGAAAGCTCATCTTATTTCAAGCCACATGTTGGCATTTTTTATTTTCAAGTAAGCTCTTACTCTCAAACACACACACACATACACACACACACCAAAAAAAAAAAAAAAAAAAACCCTTAGTAGAGCCACTGAATTTGAAATGAAATTTCAGTTTTGGAGGATGATATTAAATAGTTCTTATATTTTATGTCAGAAAAAAACATAAAAAACACAAATAACTGTGTTGGGTATCATTATCATTTCCAATTAATATCTATAGCTAGTATCTTTTGGATAAAGATATTTCCATCTTTTGGTGTAAAGATGTTTCTCTGTATGTTGTACATTTTGATGGTAGTAGTTTTAGGTTTGATATGGTACTGCTTATACTAAAGTGAACACATAGGACATGCAAGATAATACTTAATTCAGGTTAAGGTGAAGTGGAAACTTGTAGTTCTTATGAAAAGTTAGTTATGCCCAATGATAGTTTGCTGGGACACACAGGTGAAAGGATGTCCTGCTAAAGCAAACACATGAAGACTGTTTTCCTGAAGTGGACACAGGTGAAAGGATGTCTAGCTAAAGCAAAGTAGTGAAAGGACTCTTGATGAAGGAGTATAAATATGACCTCACAGACAGTGGGAGGCAGGCACAGAGCTTTGGTTTGGTTTGCTCTTCCATCCTATTCTTTACTAAAGACTTGCATGTATTGGTTCACCTTAGATAGCGTTGTTGAGCTCAACTTGTGATAACACTGCCATTGAAAGAAGTATGCCCAAGAACTGCTCGCGAGGTTCCTGTTGCAGCTTTCCACTTCTGTGGCATCACCTCAGGCTGGTTGCAGAGCCTGGATGTTTCTTCAGGATTGAACTATAGCTGCCTGGTATCTGCTTGCTGAAGGGATTGGACTGTAGCTGCTATTTCATGCCTGGTGTCTGCCTCCCTAAAGGACTGGTCTCCAGCTGCTAAGTCTTGCTTGATGTTTACTATGGGACTGAACTGCTACCCAAGAAGACGGAGCTCACCCCCAAAGAACAATTACTGAAAAGGTCCACATCCTCCTATCCTAATAACTCTTCACTTCCACTACCTCTGGTGGGTAGTGGGCTACAGAACAAGTTGAACATTTATTAAAAGTAGGTTGCAAAAAATTAGGGCCTACATTAAGGACTGATTTAACAGTAACTGTGACAAGAGATGTGAATAGTCCAAAAGAAAAGACATGAACTAAAGTAATAATAAATGAAGCCCAGGAGAAGGTAGGGGTTGCTAGAAACTGCCAACTAATAAAAGAGTGAAATATGGAAAGTTCTGGAAGGAGATAGCTTAGTGGCTTATCTCCTCATGGGCAGGAACTCTGCTGAAGATCAACTTTAGATTCACTGGAAACAAGGGATTAAAGTACCCACCCACAAAAAGAATATGTGAGATCAGATGTATGAGAACGCAGAAAGACACTGAATAGGTAGCTCAGTGTGGAAGAAAGACATGAGCTGTGTACAGCATCAGCACATATCAAATTTTATTTTGTAAATCATAGAGATAAATTCTCTGTCTTAACTGTCTCCTTAAGCATCCTTATTGGCTTGATTGAAGCTCCAAATGAATCACCCTGAATATAGCTCTCGCATTGCCTTTTGCTGTGAAGTTTGTATCTCAGTGTAATGCATGGGTATCAGGGGTCAAAGCCCAGTGTCTTAAGGGATGCCTTGCAACCTGGCTCCAGCAGAAGCAACTAGTGATTAGAACCTCTTTCCCTGGGACACCCTATTTCTTCTTATGCCAGTAAATTCTTAGCTAGACCAAAGGGTTCCAGTATGAGTCTCTTTCTTCCTCTTTCTTTGATATTGTAATTTAATTACAGCATCTCTTCCATCCCTTATCCCTCCAAGCCCTCCATACATGCTTTTTTGCTCTCCTTCAAGTTCACGGCCTCTTATTTTTCATGTTCATTGTTATTGCATTGTTATTTGTGTGTCTATGAACACATATTTCTAAATGTAACCTATTGAGTCCATATAATGAATGTTATTTGTTGCTGTGACCGGTTGCCTAATAAGAAAAAATCAAAAGAGGAAGCCTAAAAGTGTTTTGGATCACCACTTGAGGTCCTGCTATTTATTACAATAGGAAACATAAGCTGGCAGAAATGATAGATAGCTGATCGCATTGAGCCCCCAGGAAACAGATAGTCAACAGGAAGTGAAGCTAGGTTATAAAACAGTAAGATCTGTACCCAGTCTTCCACTTCTTCCAGTGTGGCTCTGCCTTCCGAAGCATGCATAGTCTTCTACGTGAGTAGAACAGCTGAGGATCAAGGGTTCAAACCCAGGAACCTATGTGGGACATTGCTATGCAAGCAGGCTCTCCTGGAAAATTAATGATCTAATTTCCATTCTATGGCTACTGTTTCTGTGATCCAATTCTGTGGTACTTATTTGCTTACTGGATTTTTCAAAAATGAATAGAGATATCTTGAGTTTAAAACTCAAATTAACTCTGTTAATGGAATTTCTTTGAAATATAAATTCAGTTTACTTGTGACCCCTAGTTATTATGAACACTTAAATAAATTTCTTAATTTTTCAATCCCATTGTGCCCATCCATTAAAAACTTAAAAACATTATAATGTCAATATGGAGTTAGTTCTTAGATTGAATGTGATAATTCACATATAGATAGAATACCTAAATCCCACTAAACAGTACCAGGTCTTATTTTTACTATGAGTGATTTATAATGTCTACTATTGAAAACATCTTTACAGGACTGGACTGACTAACATTTAGACTAAATTAGTATTAAAATACATAAAGTATAAATAATAAAAGTGATATAAATATCACTTTGTAAAAGCTATTTGAATTAATGTGTCAGTTTTTAAATTTGTTTTTGTTTATGAGATAAAGAATTGGAACTCTGTTGGTTAATTTTAACTGTAAACTTGACACACTCTACAGGATCATCTAGAAGGGAGGACAAATGTCTTAATGAGGACTTTTGTAGGTCAGGTTGGATTGTGAATATGTCTTTGGAGAATTTTTTGATAATTTATTGATGTACCAAGACCTAGAATATACTTTGAGTGCTATCATTCCCTAGATTGGCCCAGAATTGTGAAGAGTAAAGACATCTAGCAATCTGTGCATTTCCTCTCTTCACTGTAGAAATGATGTAACTGGCTGTTTGTGTTCCAGCCTTGACTTCCCAAAATGGTAGACTATAGCCTAGAACCATAAGCCAAATAAATTTTCTCCTTCTTTCTAGGTTTGTTTTTGTTCAGGTATTTTATCACAACCACAGAAATGATATTGGCTCAAGGTTGTTTGTAGTTTTGAATGAGTTCTGGGATTATAGAAGCAGCCCCAAAGTTGGAATTCAGAGTTATTTCTTAAGATCTCAACTCATAATGTGTAACTGAGGATGTTCATTAGATTTTGTCCTCTGTTGGAACAAGAGAGTTTGGATACAATAATCATCAGAAGCCCAATGCTGTGTCTCAATACAATACTGATATTTTCATTAAAAAATTCTTAATAAACATATTTTACAGTCACATTTCTATTATATATCTAATTTATTTCTTAAATTTGTTTCTTAAATTAATCCAATTATTCAAGGCAGTAATTTATTGATTTCAACAAACAATTTATCTGGCATGACATTGAAATATTTACTGGAAAAATATTTAAATATATTCTCATTTATTGTGGCAGGAAAAGAATCTTGATATTTGTTTCTATTGGATATGTCTTTTAATTGTGCCGTCATGTTTCTTTTATTACAGGGATAAGACAAAGCCAAGGTTGTAAGATCCAATGAAAGAGTTGGGAACAGGGAGACACTGGAAGTCTTGCCAGGGAAATTACTGTGGTAGATCTGCAAGCTGATCTCTAGACTTGGGTTGTTCAGATGAACGCAGATAAACTTCAGAGAAACGTCTGGACTTTATAGCTTTATCTGAACCATCCCAAACATTGGCATTTCTCCCATCCTGCTCTCTAGTTTTTCTTAATGAGAGACTATAAGACTCATGCTCTTCATCACTACTGCAAACTTCTGTTCAGTTGTGCAATCGTTACAGAAAGCACATACTGCATTGTTCTGTGCCCGTTAAAGTAAAAGACAAATGACTCGCTTGCTTGAACATGTCTGTCTGTCCTTCCTCAGATCCTACCTCCAGTCACCCAGTAGATGCCCAAATCCTACACCAAATAGTTTTAAGTATGAAGTAGTATTTATTTAAACATTGTAACAAATCTCAGTTATATCTAACTATGTGTACAAAACAATTTTATACAATAGCTATATAGTATGGAGTGGTTGAATCAAGGTCTACAACATGTCCCTCTTCATGAGAAGATATTATTTATGTTCTCTCATCGTAATTCTGCTCATCTTAGTTGATATTTGTGACTTTTGATCCTCCATTCTTCTGCCTCTCTAGGCCTTTGCAATCATGTCTGCACTTTCCGTTTCTGTAAGTTTGTTTTATATTCCATGTATAGACAAGGATATGCATCTATCTTTCAATGCCTGGCTTATTACACAGGGCCCTCCAGGTCTATCCATGGCTGATAGAATTTTCTTCTTGCTGGGTTGAGGTTAGAGGATGAGCTCTGATATTCTTTTTCGTTTTGGTTGTTGTTTGTTGTTGTTGTTTTCTTTCCTTCCTTCCTTCCTCCCTTCCTTCCTTCCTTCCTTCCTTCCTTCCTTCC